>NC_143573.1:72333214-72487023 GCF_054136105.1 Typopeltis vanoorti | reverse complement strand
CATTAAAATCAATTTAATAATACAATAATCAATTTTACACTTAATAATATTATAAATTTATATATAAATAAATAAATATAAATAAAATATTTATAAAATTATAAATAATTATTTATAAAATATATATTATAAATTAATTAATAGATTTTCCATTAAAACCCGGCACATCAGCCGGGTTTTAATGTAAACTTTTTAATGTAAACGATTTGTAAACTTTTGGCACGCGCACATAAAAAGGTTCGCCACCATTGGAGTAGGATAATGGATGGCAATGTTGTAGCCAATGAAGTTTTAACTGAGGCTCGGCTATTGCCGTTACCCCGCTACGACCAGCGCTTATAGCTCAATAACACCCTATCCATGCATTGTCTTTTTACAGATAAGGGAATATGAAAAGCATTCTGGCTTCACCCATCTAGCCAAAAAAAAAAAAAAAAAAACGTTTATCAGTAAGCCGAATATTATATAGCTGAGAACAAAATTGTTGGGTTTTCCAACGATTTCTTTTTGCGATTTATAATTACAAGATTCGACTCCCTTTTGCAAGCGAAGAGTTTTCTAACTTCGTGTTTATCACTCCAAGAGGCGAATGAAATTTTATTGAACTTATTATATAATAAACAATAAAGGGATAACTCTCGAATAGTTTTAATTTTTGATATCAGAAACTTCAACTACTCAAATAACAGACTTACCTTTGGACTCCAAGGGAATATAATCACTCCATTGAATCTTAATCCATCAAGTAGCATATTTGAAAACCTTCCTCTCATGTTTCGTTTTATGAGAAGAAATTTCATACCATCCAACATAAGAACCGCATACAGAAGGACGTACTTAAGACTCGATTTAGAAATCACTCGCTTGTAGTCCTTTTTTTTTTTTTATTTCTTTCACTCTCCGCCAGTAGGAGCTACATATACTGAAAGATTCACCGAATCCCCTAAATGTAAACATGCTAATCGATTATTAATATTAAAAATAAGTCATTCTTGCAAATATATTTAAAATTAATATTTTAAATTTAATTTTTTAAAAATAAAATTAATTCATTCTTGCAAATAAATTTAATATTATTTTTTTTTAAAACAGGCCTAATTTAAATTAGGCCTGTTTTAAAAAAATTAAAACAGGCCTAATAGCATTCACAAATATTTAAAAATACTTGTTTATTTCTGAAATAAATTTCGAACTCCGTTTACATTCATTTTGAATGAAGAAATCGATGGTTTAATCTTCATTGCGTTTCCAGCACAGCTGAAATACAAGTGTGGGCTAATTCCTCGTAAAGTGTAAAATAGAAAAAGAATCTGTTGTAATCATCAGAATGATATTTCATTTATTCTTCGTGTTCTTCTGTTTATTCGACGTGTGTTTTTGTTATAAAATTTTTTACAGTGGAGTGTGTATTGTCGAATAAATAATACACATTAAACCTGAACATTACTGGGTACTATAAATAAACCCCAAATTTCCTAGCTCAAGGTTTCCGAAACTTTTTCCGTGACCCACTAAAATTTTATGGCCAATAGGTAAAATAAAACAGATCTGAATGTTCACAGAGTTACTTTACCGCGAACAAAGAGACTGTAAAATGGCGACGCGGACGCGGACGAAGGGGGCTTTTCGTGTCTATTAATTAAATGATTTATTCATTAGTCCCGATTAAACGTTATTTACTTGTATTTTAGAGTTTCGTGAAAAAAAAGAAAACCCAAAAACGAAACACCTAGTTTTCCAGATTTATTTTAGGCCACCCGGCATTTAGCTTTCGTGACCGGGTGCAGGGTCGTGCCCCACCATTTGGGAAACGCTGTCCTAGCTTATTAACTAGCTTCTAACTCATAACTCGATGTCCTATCTTCGAACAGGAGATAATAAAGTTTATGCATTAAGGACTTGAAGCAGAATCTTGGATATTCATCTTCAAGTCCTAATGGCTTATCTCAAACCCTCCGATATATATAATGAAAGGTTTGCGTAGGGAGATCCCTCAAAATGATTCCTCTTTTTTGCTGCAATACGTAGATGATTATCGCTCTTCTTCAAATGGGTATTTTCTAATTGAAACTTTTGTAGGATTAGGCTTAGCATCATATTTCATTGCAAGGCTTATTATCCATGAGATTTTTATATTTTATTTGGTTAAGTTATTTAAATAAAAAAAACTACAATGCTGCTTCTGGAAAGACTCTGAAGATCAGCAACTTGATAAAATTTGCCTGATAAAATTAAAATGGAAGAAAGACAAAAGACAGTTACCCTATTATACGAGACTTGGTAAATTAATAGTTAAGATTACGAAAACCGGCTTCTTATCTAGCGGACATCTTCTGTAATTGCCGTGTTTGATTCTTTCTTCCTTCCTTGGAAGAGGGTGGATGAATGCCGCAGTTAACCTTGCATAATAAAAGGGGGGGGGGGTTAGGACTTAACAGTGGGGAGAAACACTTAACTTTCTGCTATCGCCAAGGCCAACTGTTTACGTGGCGAAACGATACTGTTTTTCACGGAACGCTACGCCCAGCGTTTGAATATCAGTCAAGTTCTGGAGTGTGCTTAAACAGAGTAGAGCAAACCCCTAATCGGAATTTTGAGAATATTGGAAATACTCAAAATAGGTTTGAGATTAATTACACAGGACGCAGCTGATCAAACTTTTCGAAACACTGTTATTTCAAAAATATATTCGAAGTACAACTCTGAAATAAAAAGGGCAAAATCCGATTTTTTAAAACCTTAAAACTGGTAGACGGTAGATGGCGTTGGTGTAGTTGCGGTCAGTTGGTGGATTGTGAGTGGTGGAAACCGAGTTGTGGAGTGGGTGCCCTCCCTCGATGAGTCTTTGGACTTCCAGGAGGTGACAAATAATAATAATAATAATAATAATAGAAGGAAATTTTGCCATTAATTTTTGTGCAGCTCAATTAGTTCTAGTTTGTTCCACGCGATTTTTTTTATGCGAACAATGGCACGCTTTTCTAACAATGGTAAATGATGCAGAAGTAGTAAGAAAAATTGACCAATGGTAGCTGTGAACACACGTTTGAATATTAATTAATGCTATGCTTCATTAATTCCTGTTTTTCATCGCTTTTTTTAGTGTAAGGACTGCCTTTTAGTGGTGGCGATACTACATCGAGTCCATTTGACTAACTATAAAGCAACATGCACTTTAATGAAAAAATGTTCATGTTGTTGTTTTATTACATAACCAACAACATTATATTTTTCATAAACTTCACGAGTTACAGCATCTCTGTCACATTACGACTTTTTTTTAATCTGCAATTTAGCGGTCATGTCTTTTCTCAGTCTTCATTTTGCCACTTAAAAAGTTTCGGACTATTTTGTGACTGAGGGAATCAACTGAGAGCCCTCTAAACAAGCTTTAGTGTAGCCATAAAATTATGCATAAAACGGAAGTAGAAAAAAAGTACTTGCATGCAGTTTACAGAAAGAGAGTAATACATTAAAGTTCGAAACAATGTAAGTAGTTCATTAAATATTAATGGATGAGTTCACGTGAGGTATTAATGCACCCCATGAAGCGTAGGGACGCCACACACATACGTATTTTCGGTGCGTGCGTGTGTGTGTGTGTGAGAGAGAGAGATGGTAATCATTCACCTCAGGTCTATTTATCCAATTAAGATATCTTATTAATAGAATGTCGAGGGCACACTGCACTGGCGTTTTATTTGGCGCTTTCTTCTGTTTAAAATATACATTGCTGCGCTAATATACATTCTTCCTGCCGAAACCTATACATGGACTTATTCCATAATTTTTATGTGATTCGCACTCATGATTGTAACCCTATTATACATTAGTGTTGTGGGTAAACTAAAGTTTTGTTTAAATAATTTTGATTTAAACTATTTTTTTAAACATTTTCCAGAGTATTTTGAAATGTCGTTTTACAGAATGATCAGACAAAAGCAGAATAACCAAACAAAAAAAAAAAGCATGGAAAAAGATAGAAACTAATGAATGATTTCAAAGAAGGTAATTGAAATGATAATACGCACTTCTTTCCATTTATATTCCAGCAATGTCACTTGTCCTTCGTTCATATTCACAACATTTCAGATCACAAGCCGTTTCAGAATCAATAAACATTCGATGTTTTCCTCCTCTATGGGAAGTTGTAGCCCTTCCCATACCGCACAGCATTTTACACTTCCGAAAATGGGGGGGGGGGGTATATTTTGCATTATGGGATACTATCGCAATATGCTGCCCCCCCCGCGATCTTTCCTCAGAAAGACATCATCAGAAGGATCTTTAACACTTTGGATACTAATACTGTCCTGATCCAAATGGTATTCCACTAGGTGTACAAAATTTCCCTCCAGAATTAATATACTTTATAGAATGTCTATAAAAATAGCTTCCTCCCTACCCCGGAGATCTACCAATGAATTAGTGATCACAATAGGAATTCTGCCATTATCGCTAAACAGCAGAATTCAGCTAAAGTTATCTGATTTTAAACACAAGCAAGAGAATTAAGATGAAGTCAGCTACACTTCATCCCGCTAGATTATCAAAACACAATCTTGTCTTATTTCTCATAAGAAAGATCTTACTCCACTGTCCATTACATAAAACTTAAATTCCCAATGAAGATCAGATTTTCATTTCGTGTTTTACACGTCTAATCTTATTGACACAAAACATGACATCCGTAGCCCATTCTAGCCTTCAAAAACGTGATGCTCTCTTCTAATCAATACACCACTCATCTGTACAACTCAACGCTATATAAATCATCCGCCCTTATCTTGCTGTTTAGGTTGGTGCGTCGAATTGTCCATCATCATTTCCTCTAATCATGTAAAAACACAAATAGCTGTCACGTCGTTATCCACAATATCTCTTTCTCCTCCATATAACTTAGAGAGAGCTCTCCTCATGCCGTTTTCCTGGAAGCTCATAGTCTCCAGTTCTTCAAGAAGTACGAACACAGGTTCCTTATTTCTTTCTAATCCCTGCACAGCACTGTTGTGTTACAGCTTTTGCAACAGTGCTGTGCAGGGATAGGAGACAAGAGAGAAATACCATCAATCATCTCGGCTTTGCAAGGTTGCTTATTTTTCGTGTGATTCCTAAAGTAAAATTCATTGCCTACCAAAATACCCAAATCAGCAACTCTTCCCCATTCAATTTGCATTCAACCCAATCTACTTTCTTACTAAATCTGTTGTGCTTATGTTTTTGTATACTAAATTTGAATCTCCACATTTCAAACTTAAAAGATCATGCTGAAGAGGTCACCTGGATAGTTTATCCAGTTCTATGTCATCAGCAAAGAGAGAAATGTTGCTCTAAATATTGAACCCTAAATTATTAATGAATGAATTAAACGAAAGGTACCTTCAATTGAATCATGAGTCATTATGTGCCTAAATGTGTGGTTCTAATGAGTCCCCACGTAAACATTCCTTGATGCAGTCTCTTCCTCTTCTTCGATGCCGCATTCGGAAGATGGGTTAGAGTACCAATTTTACTTTAGTAGCAAACAGTGATTATAGAACAAGGTGGGCAAGGAAGGACCCTGTTTCCTTACTTGCCCAATAATAAGTTTTTTGTCTGTAAATACGTGTATTCGTGGGACGATTTGCCTATTTTGAAGGACGAAAACCCCGAGTTTCCTGGAGGTATGAGGCCAACGAACTCACCTTTCATAGAAAAGTTCGGATAAAGGTTCTTGGCGTTATAGACTGGATTCGAACCCACTTCTTTTGAACTACAGGGCTATTTGGTGTGCTCTGCTCCTAAATTGTTTTTTTTTTTTATCCATCTCAATAAATACTGATGAGTATCCCTTTAGCGCATTTAATTAACAATTTCATATGCAGAATAATGTTTATGTGTTGTTAATATCTAAATAAATCGCACTGCAGAATATTTTAAGCTAATATAATTTAAGATATGATGCAAGAAGAAACATTTATAAACATAATAATAATAATGAAAAGAAAGTACAATTGCGATCACCAAAAGGAAAATTATTTCAGAGACAAAAATAAATTCTATAAAACTATTTTTCAGGGATAAATTCGTCTCTGAAAAGCAATGCTTCAGAAAAGAATTGCCTCATAATTAGAGTAGATAGTAGCACTGCCTTTCGTTCACAGCTGTAGACGTCTGACATATGAAGAAACACACAGAAGGTACCGATATATGAAAAAAATAAAATAAAATAAAACCCCAGTGATTCATAATATCGGCCGTTAATGGAAAATTACCACTTCTCGGCATTCATAAACGGGTAGTTTTATAACATCTAAACCTGATCTGCACATCAGATGCAGCCGTGAACAATCACAGATGCAAAGTAGGAAACTCTGAGAAGGATTCTGTAGCCAGTTTGATTTTTTCATATTGAGTAAAAAAATTCATTAAGTTTAAAAAAATGACAAACTAGTAACCTAAAATGACTGATATCAACAAACAGATTGAGAATAGAACGATCAGAATAAGCCGCTTCATGTTTGTGTTCTTGTTTTTTACCCTTCAGCAACCGGTCTAACCAGAGGAAGACAGAATACAAGCCAGCGAAGATTGTGACGAACACGGATAGCGATAGGCCTTATTTACTTTTGTGATTGGGCGCAGATAACCGAAAAGCAAATCGTCCGTACGTTGAAGGGAGGAGAAAAAGGATCAGCAGTATGTGTTTTAGAGTACACCTATCGGAGAAAACAACCAAAGAAAAAAGGAAACCCACTAATTTAATAAGATCGTCCGCGTGTCTGTCTGCAGAACTTCCGGTACTTCAGACTTTTTATACGATAGACGTGACATACCTTCTGATGCTATCCATACGATGGTGTACTTTTTCCTGATAGCGATTACGTGCTCAGAAATGCATATTTGAAACCTCCTCTTGCTCCACTTGTTTACTCTTAAGAAGCTATATATGCTCGCATTGTACTTCTATGGGATGCGCCATAGATCTGCCACAATCCACTCAAGACGTGACATTAAAATCCTTACGAACACCGTTTCTCTGCTATTCCAAGAGCTATTCGTCATCAGGTGTCATTCTGCTAAACTGTTAATGCTTTCAGAAGTTGGTATTAGATATGCCAATCAAAGTTCATTTTTTTTTAAATCATAGGACTTTATATTTCTTCAAAGTTTATCTGTGTAATTATTACGTCACAATGTGCACGAGTCCATTGCAGAGATTCTGTTTAACATTGATTCAAACAATGCAAAGTTGCTCATTATATATTATTAGCAACTTTTGAAATATCTTTTGAACGATTTATTTAATGTAAAAATATTTTATGTGTTTTTTAAATTTTTTAATAATATAAAATATTTTGTGAACTAGACGTTTGTTTATTCAATTGATACATAAATATTGTCTACAAAGAAATATTGCGTTTGCGACACAACTTTTGGGAATACTTTAAGAAAATTGTTTTTAGGCTACTGACATCCCTGCTTTAACAGCTACAGGACTTCGTAGGAAGAAGAATTGATCAAGTAAACTACACAGTAAACAAGCAAGTAAGGAATGCAGCTCAAGGCCTCGTCATACTGACCTAAATCGGTGTATGTCAACATTAGGCTAATTTGATTTATAAGTGCAGCGTCGGTGATGGAAAGAGTGAAAAAAAAGACAAAGAAAAACGTAAAAAATAACTGGACAAGAAAGTATTGAATACTGTTAAGTTTGTAGATGGAAATGCTTCTTGCAATTGAAAAAAAAAACATTTTCAAGGAAGAACGACTTTTGGCATGTAATATTTTTACACTTCATACGATTATAAATATAAATATTCAATTAGAAGTTAAACCAATCAAGAGAAGATCTTTTTTTCCGTCCAAACAAGTTTATGAACTCGTTTCGCTGTTTGTTCATATCGCTGTTCCACCGTACTGATGAGGCCAGTGAACAGCGAAATGCACACTCCCATTTACAAAATATTGTTGCAACATAACCGACAATATTGTCAGTTTTTTTATAAAACTAATTTCCGTAATGGCATGACTATTAATGAGAAGCATGTTTTAGTTCAACTATCTTGACACTGTCGGTTGTTCTTTTACTCTTTCTGTAACTGCCATTTGTGTTAGTTATTTATTACAATAAAAGTAGGTCACTTCGTGATTCGATCGTATTTAGCGGTCCGTACCAAACATCCTCTGGGCAATTTCGTGCCACCGATTTGAAGTAAATATTCTCGTTTACCCTCACAACATTTCCGAAATGGAACTTTAAAAGGATTCAAATTATCTTTAATAAGCACATAAATGAAATCAGCTGAGCTGAGAAAAACTGGTTTTTGCTCAGCTGATGAAAATCTTAACAATCTAATTTATGTTTGAAATTATACTTTAAAATATCTGTTGAAAATCTCAAAGCAAATTTTTTATAAAGATTCTAATATTTAAAATGATTTTTCATAAAGATTATGATATTTTAAAAAGACTGCATAAAGACGCAATTTTTATATACATAAAATAAAAAAATACTTTTACGCATTTCTATAATTTCCATATGGAAATTTTATGATTTTCACAAATAATTTTAAAGGTTCTCCTATAAGTTATCCTAAATTCGAGTCAGGGTACATCCGGAGTAAATATTGTGAAGGACAATTTGCATCTCAGATTGTGTAGAATTACTGTGTATGTGCATTTGACCAATCGAACTGTTTTGAGAGATTTAAATGCGTTTCCAAGAAGATATATACGAAACCTGGTCATGTGACTCATGCCATATGAGCTCCAATATTTACGAAATAAGTTATATAGTTAGGACTTGAATGTATTTTCGAACGTGCCACTCTATATCATGTACGTGCAGCACACACACACACACACACGTTTTCATTGTTGAGACTTCCAGTTTATGTTCTACTCATATAATTTGAAATTCCTACTGAACTGTTAATAATAAAAAATATTACGTAAGTATAATCCAACGTGAGTTTTATTCCTCTAGGCTTGCGTTCCCATTCTTCATGTCATTACTTGTACCACAAGCTTCGAACACTTCATAGTCGCTAAATAAATAAGCTCGTGACTTCCTGACCGACTGCCGTAATGTCTACTTCACTGACCGTCAATACAATACCGTGTTTGATTTCAGTTTAAGAACATTTGTTTCCATATGCTGTATTAGCATTTGCACTTCTATCGCACTAATTCAAAACATGAAAATCACAGGATTGTCTATATTTTGATGTAAAACACCTTCGGACCATTTTTTATAATGTTGGTGAACGCCTTTAATCAATAAATGATTTTATGGAGTTATTCTCAATTTTGGGTTAAATATTTATAATACAATATGTGGTACAATCGCACAAATCATCATCTGGATACGTTTGCTTTTCTATTCCTCCCCTGTCGGTATTACGCGTATAACACATAGCTTGCGCGTGCTTAATAGGCTTCTTCTTGGTCTATGATCTCTTGTGCCTTTAAGCGTCGAGATTTTGCCAAAATGATTTCCATGCTGTCCTGTCCAAGGCTTGTTCTTTTGCTTCTTTTCCAATTTTTCTTCAATTTCCTTTTGCCAACCTTTCCTGGGTCTGCCTATGTTTCTTTTTCCTAATTTCTGGCGTTCGTATACAGTTTTTGCTATTCTTCCATTCGATTAAGATGTCCAAACCACCTCATTTGGGCTTGTGTTATGAATTGGTTCAGAGGTGCAACTTAGAGGGTGTCTCTTATAGTTTGATTTCTTATGGCTTTTGTATGGCTGCTATTAAGTTATCTTGTATCTTGTTTTTCTTTAATGTTTGCCATATTAAGTGTCTGGGAACTCGGTCAAAGGCCTTTTCAAAATCTATAAAACATGCATGTAGTTCTTTTCCATATGCCAATGTTTTCTCTGATATTTGTCTAACACTGAAGATAAGATCCTGCGTGCTTATATTTTTTCGAAAGCCATATTGCATTTCGTCCAGTGTGTCCTCTATTTGGTTCCTAAGCCTCTTTTCTAAAATACGGGCAATTTTCCTGGAACGCTTAAAAGCGAAATTCCTCTATGGTTTTCACATTTGCGGTTGTCTCCTTTCTTAAATATGGGGATTATTATTGCTACTTCCCAATCTTTGGGAATAATTTTCTTTTTCCATACGACATTGAATAGGTGTAAAGGAAATTTTATGGCTTTCGTTCCTAAATTCTTTACCATTTCTGGTGTTATTTGGTCATGGCCTGCTGATTTGCCCAATTTTATTTTATTTATTGCTGCTAACAGTTCATTTGCATGAATTTCTTCACTCTGATCTTCTATTTTGCTTGTATATCTTGCTCTTATGGTTCTATTTTTTCCGTGCCCTGCATCTTCCAATAATTCTTGAAAGTACTGTTTCCATCTTTCCATGATGTCTTCGGAATTTGCAACTTTCCATCCTTATTTTTGATAAACTTTATGAGGAATTCTTTCTCTGACCTCATTCCTCTTAAAACATTATAGAAGAGTTTTTGGTTTCCTTTAATACTTCGTTCTAAAGTGGTATGTCCGAAGTCTTCCCAGCATTTTCTTTTCTCTTCTTTCACTAAGGTTTTAACTTTATTTCTTTGGTTGTGTATTTTTCTTTTTGCTTTATTGCTTATAATTGCTTTTTCTTTTTAATTTCTTCTTTTAGTTCTTCAGTCCACCAGGGTGTTTTATGTTTCTTCTGTTTATTTTACGTCTTGGTCTTCATATATCTCTTTTTCTACTTCTTTCATCTTCTCTTCTATTTTACTTTTACACTCAATGGCTGTTTCTTCTTTCTTTAGTTTGTAGTTCTTTATCTTAACATTTATTCAATTGCTACTTTTTCTACATTTTTCAACTTTTATTTTATGGATCGTTTCCAATACTAATAAGTAGTGGTCACTGCCTATTTCAGGACCTCTATAGACTCTTGCGTTTTTTGAATACTTCCAGTATGATCTGCTTATGATGGCGTAGTCAATTATAGATTTTTCTTTTCCACTGGACTCTTCCCTGGTAAACTATGGATTTCTTTATCCTTGAATATAGTATTCGCTATTAGTAAATTATTTATAAGGCAAACATTTATTATTCTTTCTCCATTATTATTCCAGGTTATTTCTCCTTGTGATCCCAACATTTGTTTCGTTTCCTCGTCTACCCCTACCCGGTCATTAAGGTCTCCTAGTAGTATAGTATGTCCTTGAACTTCAATTGTTTTTTGTAAGAGTTCGAAGAATGCATCTTTAATTTCTTTATTAGCAATCAGAGAATCCATAGAACAGAAACAGGGGTAACTTGTTAATAATCAGGCCTAAAAGTTCATTTGTGTGCTGTAATTATTTCCTATTGTCTCTATAGTTTTAATAATTTGTGAATTATTTACACCATTTACTTTATAACGTGTTCAGCCAGTGAACAAAGATTTCCCATGATGCCTAGCGGTGGAGATGTAAACTGTTAGTAAGTGTATTTTCTCGATGGTGTGCGGGATTCGTGTGTACAAGCAACGGTAGTCTGCAAGATGGTTTGTATTGATTTATGTAGAAAGCTAAAATGCTTCCGATATGCTTCATATCTACACACCGGAGACGAAATATTCATTGGACCGAAAGTTACAATAAGTGATTCAACGAAGATCCCAGAGTGAATTTGTCATAAGGTGGCATGTGCGATGCTGGTACGCTAATTCACAGGTAAAGTCTTATTAATTTCTTCTTATTAAGTTCTACAGTAGGGGGGGGGGATATGAAAGGTTGATTATGTGCACTTTTAATGTTTAAGTTCAGAAATTTATGCCTGACATTAATTTAGCCTTCTTATTGTTTAACTGACTCTATCGAGGTGTGAGGATTGCGAAGTAAATGGTTAGAACCGTTCTCATACCCCCCCCCCCTCCATAATTGACAATGCTGCATGACTTTGCTTAAAAGTACGTGAAGGAATAATGATAATCTGTCACACTTAAAACGAATAAACCTTCCCTAAAGATGAAACTCTCTACTAAAAAAAAAATTGTGATTTATCGAAATTATTATGTTCTATCGAACATGAGAGAACCACGACAGGCACTCCATTATTCACCCGCCATTTCGAATCTCTAGGTATTTGAATAACGAGCCAAATCATTTTATCTTTAATCAATGAGTGTCACTTTGACCAGATAAATCTGGAAGATCATCTACGCGTATCGCAATATTTTATTTATAAGTGTGCACTGATGCATACTTAGCAAAAATGGCAGATGTTGTTGCGCTCCTAATAGTTTAGATCTCGTGTGCATTAAAACCCATCTGCATCTTTGAAAGCGGATGTAGGTCATCAGCAAAACGTGGGAATTGGTTATACGATAAGGTATCAAGGAGTTGCTACGCTATCTCGGTGCATCCACAGACAATTTTATTGCTTAGCTAGCAACTGAGTGCATTTTTTTTTTCGTATGTAAATAGTGTATGTTCGAAGCATACACGACTCGATCAAATCACGTGACAGAAAATTTCACGAGAGCAATGGCGCGAGGAGATATATTTTACAGCGCAGCTAATACTTGATTTTCGCATTTATTAACTTTTTTTTTTTTTTTTTTACAAAATTTTGAAAACGGAAATGGATTATGTACAAGATTCTATTGATACATCCACATATATCACTTTTATTCTTTGTCTAAATTCGCTGGACTGATTAAGGGAATAATACACCAACTGAAAGAGTTCATTGCGTAC
Organism: Typopeltis vanoorti; assembly: GCF_054136105.1. NCBI lineage: Eukaryota > Metazoa > Arthropoda > Arachnida > Uropygi > Thelyphonidae > Typopeltis > Typopeltis vanoorti. Next base: position 72,474,342 of record NC_143573.1, on the reverse strand, counting down.
GTGTTGAAATGAAGTAAGCCAGCCATTGCGTTATCGTAAATAAAGCAGCACTTGCACCCTTTTTAAGTCTGGAGAGAAAATAAACTGATTTGGGAACAAACTAAACGCGTTTTTTACAGTTGTATAGTGAAAGAGGAGATAATTCTGGAATAGGCACAGATTTAATACAAGAGGAATCATTTATTCCTCTTGTTCAAAAATACTTGATTCTCATTCACCTCGTAACATGTTACAATCGTTCGTTACTAATAATAATCACTTTTTTTTATTTTTTATTTTATAACCAGGAGAGTGAATCATGTCGCAACCAGGGGCAGCTCGTACATAGGCACTGCGTAACTGCAGCACCCCCAATTTTTTCTCCATACATAAATATATTTAATTTATGCGAGATATTAGCGTAATGGGGCACTGTCCGTCATGCAGTTCCACTGTTGTTTATATTCAGTTTGCGCCAGTAGGAGTGTTCGTAGTGCTTATCGTGTTTACTCCGTCTCTTTAAATATTTGGACATTACAATTGAAGGATTTAATTGTAATGTCCAAAAATTGTAAATCCATTCCTTTAATTACAATTAAAGGAATGGATTTTATTTTTAAGTAATTTTGAATTATACCAAACTGTAATTTTATCGATAATAAACAATATTGTTTTATGTTTAATTTTTTACCATAATTTGGATATTTTATCCAAACACGTATATATTGTACTTATCGTGTGTATGTATATTTCGAAAATTGCAGCATTCCCACGATTTCAAGCTACGAGCCGTCACTGGTTGCAACCATTTTGTTTTTCTTGCAGTCCATCGCATTGGTTTTTGTATATACGCTGAGTGACCAGTTCAGTAGTTACAACCCTCCCCCATAATCAGACATGTCAGACGTCTGCTTTATATTATAATAAGCAGGTTTAGAGACTTTGACAGATTGAGTTTCACAGCATTTCGACATAATGGTGGATTGGTGAATATGAATTTAAAGTTGAAAAGTTACGTAGTAAAAGAATAATTGTGATGTTGAAGCAAACCTTGACATGTAAGGATAAAGAAGTCATTTTGCCTATTTATATACAAGTCTTTGATAAGACCACACCTGGATTACTGTGCACAGATTTGGTCTCCCGGGTTCCAAGGGGATAAAGAAGCTGTGGAAAGGGTGCAAAGAAGAGTTACAAAGATTATATCCGGATTATGGGATTTAGATTATGAGGACAGATTGCGAGTATGTGGATCGCAGACTCTGGTTAACAAGAGAAAGAGGGGTGATATGATGGAGGTCGATAAACTTTTGAATGGGTGTTATAGCATTTCAAATGATGAAAATTTTCGTTATATGGAAGGTGGGGAGAGAAAACCGGGGCATTCATGGAAGTAAATTTGTTCACAGTTAAGAAAGGGATTTCTTAAGAAGCTTTAGAAGCTAGGTTTTTCTTCCAGAGAGCAGTGAGTGAGTAGAATAATTTTCCCTTAGGGATAGTGAGTGCATCTAGTGTGAATGAATTTAAGGGAAGGTATGATAGCTGGTTTGGGTTATTTTTAGCCTCCCTCGATGAGTTCTTGGCTCCCTGGAGGTCTCTGATGATGATAATAATAATTATTATTATTATTACTTGACAAAAAATAAAAATAGTAATAGATAACAAGATCTTAGAACAGGTGAATTCATTTAACTACCTAGGATGTACGATCACAAATGAAAAAGATATAAACGTAAAAATTGCAAAATATTTAAAAATAACAGGAGTAATTAACTCTATATTTAAACCAAACCTAGTTCAAAAACAAACCAGACTAAAAGTATACAATACATTAGCCCTACCAATCTTAATGTATGGAAGCGAAATCTGGACAATAAAACAATAAAACAAAAAGATTAATGACAGCAGAAATGAAGTTTATGAGAAAAGCTGCAAAGTATGCCCTATTTGATCACAAAGGAAACGAAGATATTATGAAAGAATTAAACCAAGAACCAGTAATTGAAAAAATTAAAAAATATAAACATAAATGGATGGAACACGTTCAAAGAATGAAAACAGAAAGATTACCAAAACAAGCCTTAAAGTACAAGCCATTAGGAAAAAGAAAACCAGGACGTCCTCTTAAACGATTCAACGATGACTTCTAAGGCCGGAACAGGCCCGCTAGGACTAAATTCTTGATAGGCATGATGATGATTATTATTACTTGACAGCTCGTCGGAGTCCAAAGACTCATCGAGGGAGGGCATTTGCTCTACAACTGTCTCCACCACTCAATCCACCAACCACAACGAACCGCAGCTACATCAACGCCATCTACCGTCCACTACTAATATTTTCACAGACAATCACAAACATCAATGTCCACTGCGGGATTCGAACCAGCAGCCTTTTTTGGCTGGAGAGCGGATACGCAGGCCATTCGACCAACCAGGCCGGCTAATAATAAAAAGTTTGTACAGAATGCAGTGCATAATAGACGTCCAGAAGTAAAAGTATAACGCATGAACAATGTTAGCAAAAAAAAAAAGTCGAACAACCAGAGGTCTATTTTTGTTTTGATTTGAGATCGCACCCTTTGTAAAATAGCGTATCGAAATACACAGTGCTCTTCGACCTCGCTCGGTTTTATTATTGTGTGCTAAGATATAAAGCTACAGGTACGATGGCGGATAGAAAACTCATTGGACCTTCCAGGAGCAGAAAAAATGTCGCCAAGTCTGTTGAATATTGTTTACAGTTTGCTGCTGATGAGAAGGTCGAGCTATGGTAGCGACAATATGAATCAATGGATTTAGCAGGCTTACTGGCAACACTGCTAGCGGTATGATGATGAGTGTTTTCCTGACACACACGTCATGATCTTTGATACCAATAAAGTGACGGATGGATGGACGGGTACAGCTTTGCCGATCAGGTAACTCCTCATTTTTATTAACATTAACCGTTAATGGCTACTTCTACAAGGATAATGTACGAGGCAAGGAAGTTTGAGAATGATGTCAGAATCACAAGGATGGTTTTGCCATATTTCGCTGGTCTGTTCAATCATCTCGTGTGCAGGATGAAGTAGAACGATTAGCTAGTCGTATCTGAGGCCACCTTCCCTGAGATGCTTTCATCCCATGATTTTCTTAGGAAAAGTTATGTCAGTAGCTAAGATTGCAACTTTTTTTTTATTTGGTTCCCACCCACGAAATGCGATTAGTAAACCAATAGTACATTTGCTCCGTGAATGGGACAGACAAGGATTTCTTTTCATTTTGTTAACGTTATATATATTTTTTTGCAATTTTTTAAACTATTTATTACTTAGTCCAGAAACCCTACTCTATAGATCAAAAATGAAACTTTTTCAAGCGAGGATCCAGTGGCTTGTTTTGGATCCTCTTGCATTTAAATGTGCGTCTGGAGACATATTTTAGTTGGATCTGTTTTTATATATTTCGTTCAGCCCACCTCAACTATGAGCTCTCTCCGAAGCACGAGAACTTGCTGTGCGAGTATGATAGTCTGCGTATAAATAGATGTATTTCACTAAGACAATAGTACGTAAACATCCTACATCTAGCCAACCATTGTCCTGTATTTATCAAAACTTTGGAAATGCGTGTACTAAACTTTGATACAAAATAGTGAAGTATTATTTCAGATATACAAATTCTCTTTAATCCCTTCACAGATCATCGATATTCTTGGCTATCGTGTTGATTAACGGTGCATAAATATTAGAAATATCAGAGGAATATTGGTTACAATATGGAAAATAATTTGAATTGACATTTCCAACAAATGTGAGGTTGGACAAAGCCCGCTTTATTTTTTCAAAATGAGCTTTTCTCTCATTGGTGACAAATCTGTCTCTCCAGCCACATAAGTTTTTATGCAGATTAGGCATGCCCTATTAAATTTAAGCTACCCCTACCGTATCGCGAGAGAAATTACGAGGTCTTTCTCATTTCACAGATTCCCAAAAATTAGTTCCAATTTCAATTGGAAGGGATTACTTGACAAAAATTCGAAGTTAAAATTTTATACAATCCTCGATTTTTACATCCTAAATACAATAAGAGGAATCTAATAAGACAAATTACACAGTGGGGTGTTGTTACTGACCTGGTGGATCGGTTGTTGGTGATGAAGAAATGCATCACCAAATAGAGAAGGTGAATGCGAAAAGAGTAACCATAATGGGAGACTTTAATTATCCAAATATTGATTGGGTAGCAGTAGAATCTCACGAGAAGAATGAAAATGCATTTATTGAGTTGCTGAGGGACAACTTCCTCACGCAGCATGTGACAGACGGAACTCGAGGTCAAAGAATGTTAGATTTGATTATAGTGTCAGAGGACGTTTCAGTTAAAGACGTAACTAATCTACCTCCAGTTGGTGACAGTGATCATGCGTTACTCAGTTGGGAAGTGACTGAGTTTATGAATGTTCCATTCAGAAAAGGTTGCATGCTGAACTACAAAGCAGGAAGTTATGACCAACTGAGGAATATACTGAGTTCAGTGGAATGGGATCGGTTGCTGGATGGAAAGGATATCGACAGTGCATGGGAAGCATTTAAACAATACTTAAATGATGCGATATCAGAATGTGTCCCGAGAGTTCGAAGAATAAATAGGGTAAGAGTCAAATGGATGTATAATCTTATTAAGCAAGAAAAGGACGATGTGGAAGGAATACCGTTTGCACATAAGGATGACGTCCGTTATGAACGTTATAAGCAGCAGGCTAGAATAGTCACAACTGTTGTATGGAAAACAGTCTGAGCATGAAAAGAAGCTGCATGCTAAAGACAACCCACGAGAATTCTATCGATATGCTGCAAGCAAAAGAAAGAATGAATATGAAAGAATAACTCTTCTAAATGCAAATGCGGTTACAGATGCAGAAGACGTTGTTCAACTAATGAGTGTCCATTTTGTTAAACGCTATCGACCTGGTGTCCGCGTCATTGAGCTCACACTACCTCTTCACTAGATGAAGAAACGCTGGTGTGTGAGGCCGAGGTATTAGAGCTGTTGCACAAACTGAATAAGAATTCAGCAATAGGGACTGATGGAATATCAGCACGTGTGCTAAAAGAGTGTTCAGCTGAATTGACCATTCCTTTGACCAGGATGTTTAATATGAGTCTCAGAACAGGGAAGATTCCGCAGGAATGTATGGTAATTCCATTGCACAAGGGTGGTGCAAAGACCGATGTATCAAACTATCGACCAATTAGTATCTCAGGAGTGGTGGTAAAGATTTTAGAAAAATTAGTTAGGTCCCGCATTCAGAAATGGGTTGACAGTGAATCTCTACTTTGCAATGAACAACATGAGTTTACTAAGGGAAGGTCATGTTTTAGCAACCTACTCACATTCTATAACAATGTTACCATTGAACTAGACAAGGGGAATAGATACACCATGATACTGTTGGATTTTGCTAAAGCTTTTGACAGAATATAGCATGGCAGACTGCTGCATAAATTGGAAAAAATGGGTTTGAGTTATACAACATTAGCATGGATAAGAGGATGGCTACTGACAGATATCAAAAAGTGGTATACAGGGGATCTGAGTGCAAGGTTTAAGGTAACAAGTGATGTACCACAATGATCAGTGCTTGGTCCACTGTTATTCAATCTGTACATTAATGATATTGGAAAGGATTTGACAAGCTACATACAGTTATTTGCTGATGATGCAAAGATGGGCAGGGTAATCATGAATGCTGCTGATATGCAGTCTTTGCACAATGATTTGAATAGGCTGGAATTGTGGGCAAGGGAAAATGGGTATCAGTTCAATGTCAGTAAATGTAAAGTCATTCACTTCGGCATGGTTAGATATCCAATGTCGTATTATATTGGTGGAATTAGGCTAGAAGAAACTGATGAGGTTAGGGATCTTGGAGTATTAATAGATAGGAAGTTGAAGTTCAGGGGCCATGTGGCAAAGATTGCATTGTTATTCAATAACATAATACAACTTAAATAACTAAAATACAACTCAAAACATAATTGCAATGCTCAAACGAACGTTCACATGTAAAGATAAGGATGCTATTTTGCCTGTTTACAAAGCCTTGATATGACCTCACTTGAAATATTGTGCGCAGGTCTGGTCTCCTGGTTTCCGATGTGATTCTGATATATGGAGAGAGTACAAAGGCAAGTGTTAAAAATGATATCAGGATTGTGGAATACTGATTATGAAGACAGGTTGAGAATTTGTAGATTGCAGACGCTAGCAAATAGGAGAAAGAGGGGAGATATGATTGAGATTTACAAACTGCTGAAAGGGTCATACAGGATTTCAATTGATGGGATTTTTCAATTTATGGAGGGTGGAGAAAGGACGAGAGGGCATCCTTGGAAGCTGAGAATGAAGGCCTCTAGAAGGATTGTATTTTTCTCTCATAGGGTGGTGCATGATTGGAATGGATTGCCATTGGATGTTGTGAGTGCAAGCAGTGTGAATGAATTCAAGAATAAGTATGATAGCTGATGGATGTAGCCTCCCTCGATGAGTATCTGACTCCCTGGAGGTCTCTCTTAATAATACTAATAATAGTATTATTAAGAGAGAAAACAAAATTAAAAACTTGGAGTTTTTTTTTTTTAGATTTTCCGATTTTTTCTCGAGATGATGAACGAGTTTGATCCGATCTCATTGAGGACTTATCCAAACATAATTAATCTGTGATTTCTTTTTAAAATTGTGACAGATGCATGCTTTGGTAACATTTTACAGTTCCTTTAGATAAATTTATTAGTGAAACGGATGCAGTGTCACTTGATTTCCACTAAGGCTTATTCCTTTCTTGTTGAAAATATAACCAGGATTTATTTACATTATTTTTTATTTCCTCAAACTAATCCTTCATTTTTTTTAATCGCTGATTTAACAAACAATATTTTTAATTTCATTACGTTGTAATGATGCACCCTCTGTCCAAAAAGAAACGGAACTTTTCGAAAATTGACGAAACTAGTGGCGCCACCTGTTGTATCTTTTTGTTGTCGAAAGCGGCAACCTTCATTCGTGTTGTATCAACTGTGTATGACATTTGTTTCATTAGAAGCCGAGTTATAGTGCCAAGAATGACAGTCTGTTTTGCCGAACGGTCGGTCATCACGATATTCATGCCATACGCGACGAATTCTCGCTATCAGTCTCTTCAAAACTTCGAGATAAAATTCACCATTGACCATTTTGCCATGCGGAAGGAATTGTTTGTGGATAATGCCCTTGGAATAGTAGAAAGAAATCAGCATTGTCTTTACTTTTGACTTCTCCAATCGACTTTTTTTTCGGATACCCCCTTCTGGTGGTCTCCACTCAGCACTCTGGCGCTTTGTTTCTGGCTCATACTCAAAACACCACGTTTCGTCACCAGTAACGATCATTTCAAGGAAGTTTGAGTCCTTACGAGGTTTTAATGAGATCCTTGCAGTGTTCAATTCGATAAATTTTTTGGTCGTCGGTCAACTTGTGGAGAACAAAACGCGAATTCAATTTACGAAGGCCCAAACTCTCGGTCAAAATGTTGTTCACAGTTGATTTTGGAATCCCCAATTCATCTTCAATCAATCTCACGGACGATTCCGGGTTTTCTTTGATGAAATCACGCACTTTTTGAATGTTAACTTCGCTCAGTCCAGTTTTTGAACGGTCTGGCTTTTCGTCGTCCTCAAGCGTCTCACGACCACTTTGAAATCGCTTAAACCACTCGTAAACTTGAGTACGGGATAAGCATTCCTCACCGTATGCTTTTTGAAGCATTTGATGCGTTTCGGTAAAACTTTTACCAAGTTTAACACAAAAGTCAATCGCAGCTCTGTTTGAAACTCATTTTCAGACCGTTCGTCAAAACACACTGTCACTCTTGGCACTGTAACTTGACTTCTAATGAAACAAATGTCATAAACAGTTGACACAACACTAATGAAGGTTGCCGTTTTCGACAACGAAAAGACAGGTGGCGCCACTAGTTTCTGTCTATTTTCGAAAAGTTCGGTTTCTTTTTGACAGAGGGTGCATTACTCGGTCTGCACATATTTCTGTATGAAAGTACATAACTGTATTTAATCCTAAGACTATGCACGAGCGAGTTGTGCTAACATAGGAATTGGGATAGTGTTAGTAATTTATTGACATGAGTGAAGAAAGGAATGTTGTAACTGACATTTGCGATTTGATATGTTAGTGGCTAATAAATTATCAATGCTTCGGTACTGTGCATCCTGTCCTCGAGATGGTCCTTAGTATGGGTGTGCTGTGGAGTCTCTGTAATTTCCATATATGCCGAGCGCCACAACATGGATAGCTCAACAAAACTAGATTCATCAGTGCAAGATTTGGTCAAATTCTTGACAGCAGATAATCAATCTTCAAGAACGAGATATCGAAAAGAAAAAGCAATGCGATGTCATGGCCACACTCTTTCTCGAGGACATTGTATTATAATCAGTGTATAAACACACGCATTTTAAAGCTTCTATTCCTTTTGCTATCAACAAAAACATATGATTTTTCTTGTGACTTCTCTTCACGTAATTTATGCAAATCATGACTTTGAAACGTGTTTAGAAATACTTTTACTCCGCATCGGAACAGAAGAAAAATTTATCAGAAGTTCATCGGCATTGCTACTGACAAAACGGCTTCGACAATCTCTGCTGTCATCGCATCACCGACTGCAATATGATGGCATACGACAGCATGGCAATGTGATCAGACAGTTTACGTTTTAGGTGACAACAGATCACAAATGATTTTTATTATTTCATCTTTATCAGACTTAGCATCGACTGTCATTCTGTAGAACTGCTTATCATTATCAAGGTTCGTTCAGTGAGTGGGGCCTTCAAGATCCGTGGAAGGTACCAGTAATTACAAAGTTCATATCTTTTCTGTTGCTAGTTCATCATTATGACGAATGTAAATAAACATCGAGACAAATGCAAAGGGATAAAATTCGATGGGGTTAGGCATAAATTCCACTTTCCTCCATCCATCGTTAACTGTTTCCAATAAGCTGTCATCACTTAAGTAAATATAACCTTAGTAAACGAACTGTTGTACCGTTACATTTGTAAGCCTGCGGGCCGCTCAGTGTCAGTGATGCAACTATGATACATCCACAGATCGCACGAGAGTAATGGACCAAAGTTTCATATCGCATTTTAATAGTCAAGTTAACAGAGTTGCAAGTATGGATGCATCATTCTCCTGTAAAGATACAATTAAAATCCTTATACCTTCTGATACAACGACAGGAAATATTTCTGTTGTTCCTGTCAATAAACCTGATCTTTTCCATTAATTATTCTTGCTATTTTAAGGTTTCTTTACGTCCTTTCCAATCAAAGATTATCTTACACGCTATTGTCACATTCTGGTAAAGTCTGATGCTATGCTATCTCCATAAAGAATGATGGGTTAGGGAATTTAGGCTTTCACATTTTTTTCCCCTTTTATCTGCTTCCGCACATATAAATGACCTTTTCCCCCCAGCTATATACGGCGAAGCTCTTCGAATAAATGAAAAATTACATTTTTTCATTTACAGTTAACGAACAGTAATATTTACTGTTTTTCCAACAGTAATATTTATTCATTAAATATCATTTTATGTAATCGTGGAGGTTGTTCAGTTTATCCACTTTTTACATTATTTTACCAATCAGAGATAGCTGGAGATTGAACTGCCCACTCAGTCTCCAAAAGTTAGATAGGACTACAAAACGATCTCTCTCTCGCCTACTCCGTTTATGGGAATAAAAAGCGTTAGCTGATTATATATTTTTTACATTATTTTACTAGAATAATTTTACCCGTGCAACAAAGTGTTTTATAAAACTCTTGGACTCTCGGCTTTTTATTATTTTGAAAAATAAATGATTTGATTACAAACTAAAATTTCGCAGACTATTAAACCCGTGTTATCGTACAGGAATTAATGTATGCTATAAAACAAATTTTATTTTGCAAATATTTTAATAAAAAAACTTTTTTAAATAAAAGAATTATGACAATCTTTATGCATTAATTGATAATATACCAGATGTGCATATTTTGCTAGAATATGTAATTTTTCCCTTCTTACTTTCGATCTAACAACGTAGTTGCACATGTCCAAAGAAACCCATATTCAGTCTTGTTTTTAGTTATTTCAAGGGGAAAAAAAATCCCGTATTCACACACAAGAATAGTGGATTTCGCCGTTGGTAAACAATAGTGAATATTATGTTCCAAGTATTTTACTGTGTAAAATACTTGGAACCTGCGCCACACCTTCCTAATCAATGGCTATAATCCCCATAAGATAGATAAAATACTAAATGCTACCCAGAATCCCCCCCCCCACTATCTACCACAGAAGACTACAAGAAAACTATCACCATCCCATACATTAAAGGCACATCTGAAAAGATATTTAGGATGCTTAACAAAAACCAACTGCGCACTGTATTTAAACCGTATGTGAAATGGGCAACTCTCATCCGTTCACCTAAGGACAGATCCACTCCTTTATCACATCCAGGAGTCTATGAAGTGCCCTGTTCTTGTCATCGAGCCTACTACGAAGAGACAGGAAGAACTGTGGACATCCGCCTCAGTGAACACAAAAAATATATCCAGCACTTTCGTTATGGCAAGTCGGGTCTGGCAGACCATACTTTGGATACCCCAGCACACAGGATCAATTGAAAAAAAAAACAAAAGTATTGCAAAGAAGCTTCTACAAGTCAGAGAGATTGTTCCTGGAATCAACAGACGCCTTAAATCATACTCCAAACCTTAAGAAGTATGGCTGTATAAATCTACCAAAGATTTGGGAGAGTCATCCTAAGACCAAATTAATATTTATTTTTATTTTATTTTTTCAAACTTTGGACTATTATTTTTCAAAACTTTCAAAGACTACTATTTGGACTACTGTTTTTTTTTTTTTTTTTTTTTTTTTTTTTTTTTTTTTTTTTTACTTAGATGGCGCCGTATTAGGACTTTAGTCTTGTGTTGCACGCTGCAATTAATTATACTAGCCCCACTGTTACACCGAATTGTGGTTGTCTCGCATTTGTAACAAACTTTATGTGCTCTGAAGATGCTGGATATAATACCAGCGAAATATTAACTTTTAAATTAATAAATAGTTATTTTCTTATCAATCTGTGTTCGCATCAATACCGTTTAAATCCAATTCAACATGTGTGACGAACACATAAGCCTATCCACGCATTTAAATTTTACACAGTAGTTTGATACAAAAGCATGCTTGAGTTTGTAACCAAATCTATGTCAATGCTTAATCAATTTTTTTGCTCTGCTTCTAACCATAATTATTTGGACACACAATAAAATTCTTTAATATCCATCGTATTAATGACTAATATACAATTTAAACATTATATCAGAAAATGTGCAGATTTTAATTGCATGGCATATTACTAGATGGCAGCACTATTACAAAATTCTGCACGAACATACACAACTATGATATATTTTTAAAGTTTTTTTTTTTTCCTTTTGAGATCAACAGCCAAGACATTTAAGTTTTTTTTTTTTTTTTTCTTTTCTTCCTTGGATTTTAGTAGCAGCTGTAAGCATCTTCGCATCGATTGCTATAAACACATTCACTGTCCATCTTTTAATCTTGGACCGACATGTCCTTCACGTTAAACTTTCGTTTATCATTCTTGGAACACGGACTTCCGTTGTCCTTGACCAAGCTGTCCATTCCGATCACTAGGGTCACTTAACATAGTCTTTTTTTTGTTTGTTTTACCTTTCGGGCAACATCTTTAGAATGCATGTCAGGAAGCAGCGAGTTCAGTATGCGAACTGAGTCTTGACACCTGGTAGGTACAACTGGGAAAGCTTGTGCGTTGACTGCTAGGGAAGGAAAAAGTAAGTTAGTTTTCAAGGTTAGCATCACAGCTAGAAATAGAAAAAAGGAATATAAAATGAAAAGTTATGAGGACTTTCAGATTTGACCATGAATAACTTTGTACGAATTGCATTTGTATATTAGCGTTAAATTCAAACGACTAAACTTAATTTTTGCAAAAAAAAAAAAAAAAAAAAAAAAAAAAAAAAAATCACTTCTATTTACGCTTAAAAGATTATCGAAATACTTCCAGTACCTTTTTTTTATGAATAAAATATGCTTATCAGACAGTACAGTAACGAGGATATGAAGCGCCTGTGGCAAGTGTCTAACTTCCGCCATCCTAACTCAAAAATGACAAAAAATTTTGAAAAATTTAAATGTAACAAGTTAAATTTTATTAAATGCAATATGTTAAATACTTCCTATTAACCCCATCAAAATGAGTTGCAGAATTTGTGTGTACAGCGGGGTATTGCCGAAATTTAAAAATACAATATAAAATAGCGGACTTTTATATCTATTTATTTATTTTTATTTTTTTTACATTTTTTACGTTTTGCGCCCCAAACCTAGTTGCGCCCGTGGCGGCCGACTCTTTCGTTACGGCACTGTTATCTTTATTCATTTTAGATGGGCTAAAAGAAAATGTTAAGTCGAATAGCTATAACGGACAAACACTTTTCCAAGAAACGTGTCCATCAAGACGGGCTTTATTATCATCCATAAATAACTTGCTCATATTGGTGAAAATAACTCATAGTAACGAACTGTCTCAAATACTAAAGCTTTGAGCACTTCATATTTTTCGGCTCTCTCATCATTAAAATTTCAGCAAATCCATAGAAAACACCAGTCTGCAGTTTTTCATGACAAAGCAAAGGAAATTAAAAAAAAAAAAATGCTAATATCTTCTCTTATACAAAGGTGGCTACAATCATTCTTGGCACTGATCATGAAACTTTTTTAATAAGCAATATATTGATCTGTTCAATGACACACTTGAAAGATCGAATAAACAGAGAAAGCAAAGTTACTTTTGGTGTCGGAGAGTCCCTTTTTTTAAGAATTATCCACTTAGGTTACAAAGATGCTAAATAAATGGAATTATATTAAACATTAACACTGAATAAAACTAAGAATAGCACATGACAAAAATTCACCATTCCGTATCTCAGACATTTCGTATCCTCATTTGTTTTAAAAGTTTATAAACGGAAAATTATTTAACAAACAGGATCTCGTCTTTAAGTGCGTTTTAAACCTAAAGAAGCAGATCATGTTAGACTTCTCAGCATCTAGAAGCGATAAAATGAAGAATGAATTCAGATCCACAACTAAATAAATATTTTGAAAAAAAAATTATAAATCGCTTATCTTAATTGTCGCTTTATCCATTTGAATCTACAAAATCAGTGAAGCAATGATGCGATTATATGACTCAGAATATGGAATCCCCCTTAGTACAGTCCGCGAGATGCATTTCTGAATCTCTTCTCCGCTCCCTGCAATACGCATTGATGCATTCGCGAAGAACTAGTGCAGTATTTTGAAGCGAATTGAATGATAAAATATCATCTTTCAAGTATATATAAAACAAATATGGATGATTCGTGAATCTTTGAATTGCTGACTCAAGTTACATACGCTTATTGAATGCGATATGCATGGGTTATCCTGAAGTGACCTATGACTGCAATTTGTGTCATCACCTGATGAGGGTTGTCATAACGTATTTGACAGTAATACTACAACTATCGTAGAAAGGATAAAAGGCTGCATATCAAGTTCATATGCTCTGGAATAATCTCACAAGAGCAGTTCTGTCATTTGTGTGCTTGATATGCCGATAATAGAGATTCGTGATGATTGTTACTAAATATTGAACGATACTCGTTTAGAAATAGTAACTGCTAACTCTCATCTTCTACCTACTTGCTCAACTAGTATGTATTTTCATGTTTCCCACCAAAAACTGTTTCTAAATAGTTTGCCATAAGCCTGATTTTTCTCAATTTTTCTTTGAATGCTATCTTTCTATGACGTACCAACTCCCCTCTCCCCTCAAATAATGTGGAATTTCGGTCTTTAGCTCCATGACCAAAGGTTGATCGGATCCTCTGGGGAAGGGGGAGGTCCCTTCCCCAGAGAATCGCGATCACTTGTACCAGAAATTTCAATGTTTATGGGAGAAGTCAGTCCCCATAAACATTGAAATTGAATAAATAATATCCTGCATCTATTTAAGTTTTTAAGCCAACTCTAAGCAGAAAATGTTACTAAGCTCTGCATCACTTTCTGATGGAAATTGAAACAAATGAGCCCACTTAGCACGATAACAAAAATAATGAAGCATTTTAGAAACAAACGTTTTTGCAGACAGCTGTAAACTTCACACAGAAGGGGAGATTTATGACGTATAAGGGCATCAGTCGATGTAGGTGAGATTCATTTCTCTTACTTTCATACTCATGTTCGTTCCTACTTTCATCTTTAGATTTAGAAGCTTTTCTTCGTCAAATATTTTTACTTTAATAACCAGCATTAAAGACTGTATAAATTGTTATTTTAAAACCATACTACAATACAACTTACGTGTATGCATTTTGAACTTGGATATCCATGCTATAACATCACTGCTTCTCTGGTTTCGACAACTTGGTATGCGTACCGGGGCCTAGCCTGAAAGGTTGAAAAAAAAAATTTAACTTGGTCATTGAATTTGCAAGAAAATATCAATATAAAACTACTTCATTAATTAGAATTATTTTCGCTATCAAATGAAATTATTAATAGAAATACGGATTCATTTACGATAATTTCGGTTTGGATTCCATTTAGAAATTCCAGGTGGTGTTCAACAATGAGTCCAGATTGCGGTGTTCTCTATATGAACGAGCGATCTTCTGCTCTTATCGCACGTTAATGAGTTTTGATTTTGCCAGCTTCAGGAACCTTTCATATCCATTGGGTAACTAGCAGCGTATTCTTTAACCACATGACTTGCGTATTCGTTCTTTTCGGTGAAAAGAACAATCAAAAAGGGTTCCATCTAACAGATGGATGAACCCATGACGTCTTTTATATGTAATAATATGCAAATAAGGATTGAATATAAGAAATGAAACGCTGATATATAGAACGACTTGGGTCAATGGTTGTATCGGTGAACTACGAAACAATGTGTAGGGGGTGGGTACGTGCGCGCGCAATATTTTCTTCGAATTTCCATTCTTTTTTTTTTTTTTTTTATGCTCACTGCACCGAAACAGTGGAAAATTAATTTTTAAATTCTTTACAGCCCAATTACTTAATTAAAGATAAGTGAGAAAATCCCGCCAAAACAGCCGAGGTGAAATGTTTCGCTCGAGCACCTCTCTCTCTCCTCCGTCACGGACTGTTTCAGGGCCAGAGAAAGAGAAAGCTCGACTGCAGCACTCAGATCAAATGCTATGGCGCTGACGGTCAATGTCAGCCATTCACGGCCAGCGCGTGCATCAAAGCACGACCAATGAATGACTCCTCTTCGTCATAACTGCGCATGTTCAGGTTACCGGAAATTCATCGTCCAAGCCCGAAGACAAAGAGAGGATTTCGCTGCTCTGAACGTACAGCTGCATAGGCCAGGGAGTTAGTTGATCGCACGATTGATTCATGTTGTAAAAATGAACAGAAATAAACGGTACAGTGGCAGGGGGTTATTAGATGCGGACCGATGAAACTTCATTAGAATGCCTTTTATAAACAACGCGGAACAACTCCCACCCATAGGAGCACACTATTTACATGCTTAAGAATGAGTGAAAGAGAGAGAAAAAAAAAATAGTATTTGGAAGGTCAAAATGCTCTTATACAACAATTTTTTTACAGAAAGAGTGGCGACGTACAACACTAGCTATAAGAAAATAACTAACAATTTTTAGATATTTTGTAACGACAATATAATGATTCAAATACATATATCTAAATTAAAAAGGATATTTAAAAATTGCATATTAATTACACGTACACCACAGACCGAAATTTCATAAGTTACATTTAGTGTTCATTACAATAGCTTACGCCTATACGTGCAAACACAGCTAGTTGCAAGACGATCACGACCCCAATCACCAAAATCCATGAAACCTACCTGTTCTTTTCAGGTTGTCGAGTTGCAAATGAGGAACGAAATCACTCTTTCGAACACACAACTAATAAGTTCTCATCATTGTGCTGTCCTAACATTTCGAAACCTATGGGCAACCTTCCATCTCTGTAGAACGAACTTTGATTTGTGTTACTTGTTATTCATTTATCGATCGTGTGAAACATGGACTGGACTGGACTCAATTCTTCATCTCCGTACACTACTGCTGTAATTGTTTAGCACCAAATTGTTGCTGTTCCAAATGCACTGTTTGGGTTGATATCAACACGCATTCAGTACTATAAGGAAGTTTAAGAAAGGGATCCATGAAAGTGGAGAATTTTCCTGGAGCTTCGAGAATTCTCGACGATGTTCTTACTAGTTCCACAGACTCGGCTGGAAATGGTGCTCAGAAGTCATGGATGTAATCTTCTGTTAGCTCTAGATTTTTTTTTTTTTTTTTGTATATCTGCAGGCTCTCTCTCTGTACACACACGATATATATTATAATAAATACCTAATATTTCACAATTATTTGTGGGAAAAATCGAATCCAGTCATCGAACCTCTACGTTTCCTAAAAATATGGGCATTCGAAGAAGTGAAAAACTTCCAAATTGTTTTCACTTCGACACACGCGCGCTTATACACAGTAGTTGAAAGCGCCAGGTGGATGTTATGGCGCCTTCAGGGCGCGTCCTTCTTTGCTGTAATGGCTAAACAACTACGGACTTATCGAATCCGCAAATACGACTAGGCAGAGTAATAACAACACAAGGTGGGATGACGAAAGGTGGGGGAAATCGACAGTGGAGGCAGGTGATGGCCGTTAAAAGTGATATAAGATCACATGCGATGTCACGAACTCTGCCCTTAGTCAAAACTAGTCTTGAAACTCACCTGACATGAATAGGGTACTAAAAGTAACAAGGAAAATCGCACCGTTTCGCGACCTTGTCCAAGTTTTGAAAGGTCCTTTCCGTTCCCCTTTGTGCAAGGTAAATTTTGATAGCGTACATTCATAAGTACATGAAATATATTCTAGGATTCCTCCTTAAATTCAAAGAAGTTTCTAGATTTGTGTACATGATTTTTTTTTCTGAATTAGTCTTGATATAGCATTTGAACCTGGTCGTGTGTTCGGAGCAGCGACATACAGCACGTAAGACTTACACGCTATTCGCAAGATCTACTCGATGTTCAGGATGACAAGATGGTTATGAATTAATTTAACTTTGTGTTTTTTTCCACCTGTAAACGTTTTGAACTCAGTCAGCAACGCAGAAAAACTGAATATTCAAAAATATTTTAACGTCAACTAAGTTGGAAGAAACATTTACTGATGTCTGCCAATTCAGATCGTTTTCTTTCATCTTTCTCTCGAATCCCACTAAAGTGTAGAAGGGAATGAATGTAGTGACACGCTTCGATTGTACTTCAAGCATTTTACATAAAACTTGCGTTTCATACAGCGGAAAATCTCATTTGTCATAGCTTGACTAAAAATAAGAAGGCATAGCTTGCTTAATTTAAATATTACACCGTCAAGCGTGAAGCTTTTAGAGTCTCTCTTCGTTTTCCAAGTAGGGTGAAGCAATGGAAAGATTCTTTACATATTTCTTGGCAAAAACTAATAAGAGCTAAAACTTATTGGAGTGGGTACTCTTAGAGAGAAAACTCTGTACACAAGATACAGATCAAGCCATAGCGCATCACTGCTGTGTGTGTAGATGCATGCAATGTTTTACATTCATATTTTGAAGCTGTGTTATCTACTGAGCTAATAAGAGATTTATGTACTGGAACAAAACACTATTATTTTCATTATGACACATTCAACTGAATTGTACTTCTAGTGTCAGTTCCAGTAATAAAGGAAAGGGGCGCGTGAACTGTGAATTGCTGCGAGTGCTTTCTGAGAAAAAGCTAATGGAGGAAGATGATTCCGAAGAATCAAAATGGAGATGAATGACCGAGAAGGGAAACGTTTGCCTTTTGAGTTAAAAGATCGATTATCAAAGAATGGCGACTAGTTGCTGTTTCACATGTTAATAGATGTGTGTGTGTGGGGGGCGTCGTTACCTTAAAAGAGACGCAGCAGAATTTGAGCTGCGTCTCTGCGATAGATTATTAATAAAGTTCATTACTCTGAGAAGAATTGAGACCTGGCGAATCCATAGCCGATGAACGGAACACAGCTTTAAAAAGGAACAGGAAACGGCAAGATTTTTGAACTTTCGAAACTGTCATTCAGATTTATTCTTTTGAAATCTTGGCATTATCAAGTGTAATGAACAGCAGATGAAAGTGCTACTTGTGGCACTGATCATTTCGTTTGTTTGTGCACTTCATATTCTTTTTTTTATAAGCAAAACTATGAATGGTATTCGCAGGCATTGCAAGATCATCGAAAGAAAAGTAGACAGCAAATAGAAATGCTGAATATAAACTTCGCAAACCATGCAATCAAATAGAAAGTTGAAAAAGACATCTCGTAGATAGCAACGTGCATATAGGACCTTTCTACCAAACGCAATCATACACCTTAAAAATATAAAAAGCGATGATTTGTTCTCTCCACTGTTTAAGTACCCTTAAAATGAATCTTCCTTATTCAAACAGAAAAAAATATTTTGTGGTGTTTGCCCAGAGGTTAGCGTATCTGTTCGAATCCGGGCATAGCGCATGTTTGCAAATGTCTTAAGGTAGGAAATGAATTTCATCCTACCATCAAAGTCCCCCATTGAATATACTAAATACTAATGCAACGTATTTCTACTTGGGGGTAACATTTGGTTAGTAACCTTCAATAACAATAAGTGGTAAGTGATTTTTCCTGTTGTGCGCCGTGATGAGTTATTTCGGCAGCGCGTGCAAGTTTAAAGTACATGTGGCCAGTTCTTCCCCAACGGAAGTGTATTATGCGAAGAATAGCACCGAACGTACAATTTCCTTTCGTGACTCCGAAGTCCGATGATGAGAGAGGCAAAAACAGTGCCACGGAACTGCTTCGATACGCACGCATCGAATATACAGATATTGATTTATTATTCCTTAACAATGCGTCCTTTTACATTAATCCACGTCTACCAAAAGGTTAAGCAAAGGATAACTTTCGTTGAATAGCATACGGTTGAGTCAAATCAGCATTTGTATGCAGAAAGAAAAAAGTTTATTTATCTGTGAATGGACCGCGGTTTCGGACCACCGAGTCCTTTCATGTATTATTATGACAGGAGTCACTGCACTTCCCTATTGTACTACTTTCCATGGGTTCACTTAACCTCTTTGGTTTGTATCTTTATTTCCCTAAGACTTAACATCTTTTAATGGTATTCTTAAGATACAAAAGAATTTTATATCTTAATTTTTCAAAATTCGAAATTGCTCTGAAATAATCCAAAAAAAATGTATTTTAGTACCTCCACGGGACTATACTATACGATATTACCTTGGGAAGACTTTTACAAACATTCATGCTGTAGTGGCGTAGACCCCACAGTCTCTTTCGTCGAGAGCGCTATCCTCTTAGTCAACTGTACATAGAACTCAGTGCCGTGTTTTATTCTTTAACATTATTAATTCCTATTTTAACATTCTGTGAATTACGAAACATATGATGAGAGGCAAATTAAAGTTTCTTTGCTGATATCTACTTGCACATTTTCTAACGGCACGCAGTTACCGTCATATTTTCCCTTTTAATCCATTTATTCAATATTAACCTGTTGCGATACCTTCAACTGCAGGAGCATCTTCTACAGAGGAAACAAGAATAAACCAAGGAAGCAGAATAGAAAAAGAAATGCGATAGATGGCATTAGGCTGTTAGAATTGATCCTCATTATAGGACAGTATTTCTAGAATCCAAATGAAAGTGGATCCATAAAATATACAGCAATTTTGGTATAATTAAGATCAATCAGTTTTTAAACGTTAAGAAAATGTGAAACAAATTCAGAGAAGTGAAAAAAGTCGTTTTTTTTACTATATGTTATAAAACAAAATTAGATGAAACAAATCCAAAACATAAAAATACTGTCTCTCTGCTGATTAAAAAAAAATACACCCCATGATACAGAAATTTAACATAAAAATAAAATCCAATCCAAACAAAAACTTGATTAAAAATTCATAAATTCCGAAGATATGTTGGAAACTTCATATCAGAGCAGGGCTCTTACAAGATGTACTGCATTCCCACATGTTTCTCTTCAAATATTCACACAGAAAGTATAATCAGCAGTTGAGATTAAGTCTTAGAAGTCAAAGGTCCAATTCTACAATTCAGTTGACATCTGTTACATGTGCAATAGAACGAACGGCTTACTCTTAATGCAGTTCATGTGGATTGCTGCTAACATGCAGGTTTTCGACTTCTAAGTTAGCTGGTCTTATAATGGCAAATTCTTCCGCCCTTTGAAAACGGACCACTCAGCCGTTGAATACACGCAATTGACAAACGTAAATACCTCCATGGTCTTAACTGCTTGTGCGTAATCCTAAATAATAACTCTGAAGTAGTCATAGAGGTGACCCATGCTTTGCCAGAACTAAAGAATTAGTATTTTTGATAGTGAGAAACCGGTCAAGGAACGACTGACAAGCTACTGAATTTCGCGGATTATTGTAATTCAGAGATGACCAAATTATTATATTCGGAGACTTCATTTGAATGACTGAAAAACGGCCTGTCATTTAAACCAAAATTTAGAAGTGGAAAAGCAAAATATTATGATTTTATAGGAGGTGATAAGTTTAAATACATTTTTTCTTTCGTACTGAAAACTCTTTAAGCACACAATTTTCCTGCTTAGAAACTAACAAATGATAATTTCCGAATAAAAATATAAGTAAAATAGAAAAAAATAAGTTGTGTGAAATACACAACTTATTTTTGTCCTCCCGCGATGAGTCTTCGGACTCCTTGGAACTATTTTGAAACAGAGGTAATCTGTGTTCGCATTTGTGAGGTCTTTAACTGCCTTCTTTCTGTAGATGCGAACATACTTCTGTAATGACTAGCATTTATGTCGATGGCAAGCTGTGTATAATACTAAGCACTACTATAAGATATGTTTTAACCTTCTGTTATATTACATTAACCCAGTCAAAAAAAAAAAAAAAAAATCAACATCCTCCATACGAAGTACGTAATATTTCGGCATACTCCGTTTTGCAAAAAATGCGTATGATTTAGAAATAGTTGGACCTATTTAAATTTTATCTTGGACACTCTTTTGCGTGATATAAAACGCAGATGAAAAATAATAAAGAAAATCCTGTTATTTATTGGCCATCTCTCTGTTCCCTAATTTAAACAGAAATATGCAGAATTTAAAATAAGCGATACGGTGAAAGAAAATTAAATGCAAAAACGATTACATCAGATCCAATAAAGGAATTATAAATAAGTTTAATTTTGCATTATGTCCCCGAAAAAACAAAATCCAGAAAAAATCTTATAGGCTAATAGCGGATAAAAAAAAATTGGGAAGAACAAATGCTAATGAAGACAGAGGAGACAAGTGCCATCATAAATTTGTTCCTCATTAATTTCTGATAGTTATGCATAATGAAAATAATTAACATTTAATTCATAAATGTGCTAATTATTTCTTATGCGGGAGATAAATAACGAAGCAAATAGATCTCTCGAATATGCACATCATTAGATAGCCACGATAAAAATATTAGAAGAAATCATTTATGAACAAAATGCTAATACATAAATTTATACATTAAATTACTATATTAACTAAAATTAATGACATTACCATTCCTGAATATTATATGAATAAATAACATACTTAAAGAAATTCTTTCCTTCCATATCTTAACTCTTATTAAGGGGTTATGAATGTCGTATCTTCAAGTTATTTCTGTAATGAGAACAGTCGCCCAAATATCCTAGTAATGCTAAGTGCACATTTACGAGCGCGTATATCACTCTACATTAGGGAAGAGCTGCTTAGGATTAGTCTCGATAGACATATAAGATCTCGTCAGTCATCTAAATCTAAAGATATGACGTCTGGGATCGAGTTAGCTCAATTTCTTATATTCAAGTAAGAAAACAGTAATTACTATGTTTAATTTTCTAGAGTTAGGATAGTTTAGTCATTTATTCTACTAATATAGTACATTTGTTAACAAGAAAGTGTATTCTTAAATAGATTCTTGTTTTTCATTCATATTTTACAAGAAATGTGAAAGTAGTTACACGCAAAAACTTTTATAAGTTTTAAAAATGTTTTTTAAAAAATCTAACATAAGGAAAAACAGACCGTACCTTTCTATGGCGTCTACTGCAACCTCTATTAATTACTGTGGCCATTAAGAAAATAACTATGGCACATGCGAATACGCCTCCCACTACAATGAGCGCTACAAGTTCGACATCATAAAGCAGTGGATGAGATGTGTGGTTAAAGGAGTCCTGAATACGATGTGACTTAACTGGCATATCTGATGCCATGTAAGCAGGATCATGCGATATGCCTGAAAGAGAAATAAAACGTTTAAGCATAAAAATTGTAAGTGCATTTTTGTTTCATTTCTAGTGAATTAAATTATTTTCCATTACATATAACCAGAAGTTCAAACTTAATATTACCTAATTATGAGGATGCAATCAGAAAATTTCACTAAAGAAATATAATGCAATTCGAATCTTTTCATAAACAAAGTTTCGCCATAAGAAGTTTGTATCAAATGTTAATCATCACCACCTACGCTCGATTCACTTATCTATGTATGAAAAGGAAATATAGATATGGTCATTGATCGGTAAACTTCATAATGAGCTTTGCTAGTAAATATGAAAATGTCTCGTTCAGAAAAGACTGATAGGTGGAAAAGAAGAGCAAATGGAGCTGAGCGAAAAAATGTCTCTCTGCATCACAAGATGAAGTTTTTAGTGCGATGAATGAGAGGAACAGATAAGCTTGTTTGAAAACCAGATGTTTAAAAGACTAGTTGTTTTTCAACATATCCTGGCATGGCAGGATCATACAAGGAAATGATCATCCATCAGCTAAAGACTTTTACAAACGTTTGACCGAATGGTAGTCGAATATATCAGTGACTATGCGTGCATTAACTGCTAAGCCACCAAATCAGCATTGCAGTAATAACTGAGATTACTATAACTTTCAGCTACTAAAATTCCTTTTAAATAGTTATTGGCAGTTAGGAAATCAATGAGAGGAAACCTATTCCTTAACAGTAGGGAGAGATCAACGAAATATACGTGTCCTTTGGTTGGAAGTGGGGTTTAATTCAGACAGTGTTTTCTCGGCCTTTTTATTAATGTAAAATCGACCAGCACAGACAATGGTAGCAGAGTTTTCTCCGAGAAACTTTCGAATATTAGTTGTATACAGTTGTTTGCTTGAAGATATTCCATTCTCAGTTCATGGCCTTAACCAGTTAACTCCAAACAGCTGAATCTAATGCAAGAAGCAAGGATGAAGAGAAGAAATAGTTACCATGTTGAATTCAAGGTGAACTTCTAATGGATGGTGACCTAGTTTTTCTGAGTAGCTAATTTATTAAAGACGCGAACTCCGATGGATTTATTATTAGAAAAGGACAATCAGGTGAATTTGTCTTTGGGTGATGTTACGATGATGCCATTAAAGGTGAAAGTAGTAAAGCACCGCCAAATGGTCTTATCGAGTGGGGTAGAAGGCACAGTTTAAGTGAAAAGTGGGTTTTCTGTATTTTATCGATTCCCAGCCAGTTTGAAATTTGAAACAAAATCAGATCTTAGTGTTGCTGAGGCTACCAACACACCATAATGAAGCTTAAGAATTTATTTCTGATAACTACTAATTGATCTCAAACTGCTATCCAAGAATCGCTTTCATCATCTGTCATTAAATTTATTTTTTCAGACTATTGAAACATGTACGATTATTTAAACTTACAGTAAACGTAACTAAAGCTTTATTTCAATTCATACTTTCTTATTGCTCCAGCAAACGCATTTTTCCTAACTAGTTTTTTCTATAGCGAAACTGGTAGATCGTGGATGGATGTAAAACATAAAGATACCAGAGAAGATTCTGTTGACTGAAATATGTCAAGGTTGTTTATAAAACTTTCTAACTCTAGAATAAGACATACCACAGTAAAAGAAGCCGTATAGTAGCGATGCAGCTTCTATTAATATTATTTCTTAGTGGATATATCATCTTTTCACACAACGAGTACTACATTAATAACATTAAATCGCTAATAACAATCTGTGATAAAAAAAAATTGTATCAGTTTTTCTTTTCATGTTAGTAACTTTTTCGCACTTCATACATCACGACACAATAATCTGTAGAATTTTTATCTTTGAACTTAGTCATCATTAAATTTACTACGGAATAAACGAGTGAAACATTTATCCATATCACTATTAGCCGAAAAGCCTTCTTTATAAGGACATGCTATATCTTAATCACCTCGAGGCACACTTAAATGAAAACAAGTTCCTACCAATATAATTAAAAAAAAAATAAGCACCTATTAATGATTCAAGGTCAAAAACTACCGTACTTCTGCTACCGGAATTGATAAACATAGTTGTATCTCGGACAACAGGTTTGCCAAGAACGGAACAGTAATTAATTTAGTCTAATCCTGTTTAATCTGGTGACTAGTGGTAGAGTTTGGATTCTGCACCGAGTTCTTGATTAATCGTCTTTTGGAGCCATTATTTTTTGCACGCTACTCACTCAAACTATGTCATTTTTGTCGAGAAATTATTTTTCACCGCGACCTTCGATGAACAGAGTTCTAACTTCACGCATGAGTGATTTTGTCATTTACACAAGTTTAAAGATAAAAGTATATAAAAAAATCCACCGATTCAGACTTATTTTTTTAAAAGTAAACCTAGTTCCATAATAGACACGATAGACTTCAATTAATATTATGCATAATTTACATTCTAGGAAATCAATGAATGAATTACATTCTGAAACATTCACGAGTCAGAATAGCAAAGCAAACGAATCATAGATCTTTAATTATAGAATAAATGGTAGCAGTATTTTATCTTTAACATGAGCACTCAGTGTATAATAAGAATAAATACTAACATAAATAAATATGATGTTGAAGATCATTCTGAAATGAGTGACCAAATGAAATATATTGGCTAACTGCTCAACTCTTGAGTATGAGCGCGTTAGGATAGCCAACACCAAACGGGAGGGAACAAGTAAAACCCTAACGTTGTCGCCCAGCTTGGGTGTCCATGAACGACAGTGTCCGGCATGTTCCTACTATGGTCCAACAAGAAAATATCTAGCCAACGACAGTCCGGTGGCCATCTGTAGCTTGTCTGAACTGTAGCTTGTCCTCACGCTTCGTATGCCATTTACAGAAATGGCATACAAAACGCGATGGGTCGATCATCCTATTACTTACGAATACAGTAGAAAAAACCATGCCAAATTTATGCGCTTATCAGATAAAAACAAGCAGCTACAGACATTTAAAGAGTAGAAAAAAATTAGCAACAATCTGGTAACTTCCAGCAGGACATCTACACCTCTCACTTGGTCTCAGAAGCATGCGATTTGTTCATTCGCAGAACTGCACTCATTTGTGAGTTGAAGCCTGAAGAGAGGTACTATACGCTGTTACACAGGTTTACCTAATAGTTAAGGGTTATTGTACAATGCCGATACAGAGAGAATGTATTCATTATTTTAAAGAATAAGATGTTCAGAACTTGGATATACCTACTAGAAAACAGACGCAATAAATAAACGTTTATGAAGTTGGATTAATCGCCAAATCACGACAAAGCTAAGTTTATGAGAAGACACGTGACTTTGCTGGGACATACCACAAAGCTTAACAAGGGAAGAAGGAGATAAAATTAAAATAATACATTCAAAAATTTCAAAATTTGTGGATGAGAAATAGTGAATTTATAGAAGACGTTTGCAATAACTCGTTTAATAAATTACAAAGAATTGAAGAAAAAGAAATCGATTTTATTCTTGATGGTTACTGTAAAATAGCGATAAATATTATTTGTAGTTTAACTCTACTTTTAAGTGTTTTCTTAAATCAGGAGTGTTGGGCAGGCTAGCTAAAAATGCAACCCCTGAACAGAAGCAGCATTTAATGCGTCCTCCATTGCAGAAAGAATAAAAGAAAAGTGCTGTCTATGAAATATATGTTATCTCATCAGATCAAATGGTTGGAAGACTACTGAAGCATCCCTTTATTAAGCGAGTCATCAATCTTTAAATCTAGTGCAATGCCCGCTGGACAATACATTTGTAATTCAAAGCATTAGCCCATGATGTGGGATGACAGTCGGTTGATATGGTTGGCATGCTTTTTTTTTTTAGTAATACGACCTGAATTATGCAATCTGCGTTATATACACGCAAATCTGCGCAAGTTAGCCAAATACACACACACACACACTGAATTGTTCAGAACGATAAAGTACTTCACTATAAAGTGTTCCTATCTCTGCTTATAATAAAATTTTATTGTCAGAGACAAGATTATCTCACTGGAGATTTTTCTCAAATTACTTATACTGCAGTGCATAGATCAATAATTTTAAATATGCTTAAAAATGAAAATGTTTGTGTTGGGAACTTTGTTCATTTCATTCATTTAATTTGATTGGATACCTAAAGATGACGTGCTATCGAGCAACGAAATTCGCCCACTACCTAATACGTTCACAAGCGCATGTCACGGTAGAATTTGAAATTAAAACCCAACAAAGGAATTTCTAATGCCATTAAAGCAAAGGATAACCGACAGTTGGTCTTCAGGCTAACTAGATTTCAAATAATTATTTCTGTATTTTTCCTACGCAAATTAAAAAAGTTTCAATTAAACTAGTATTCTTCACATTTATTGTAAACAGCTTATCTCATAGTATTTTATACAAAACCAATTAAACAAAATACTGCAGAAAGCAAATTTATGCTTATTATTGTTAATTTAAAACTTATAAATAAAATGCCACCTTGCAATAGAGGCATTGAAGTTTAGACGGAAGTGATTTATCATTTTAAATGAATGTCATAAATTAATATGAGAAGACTCATGCCTCGTTTGTTTTTATCTCAAAATTACAGAATGTTTTTATCTCAAAAAAATAAAATAAAATAAACTATTTCAAAATTACATGATGTAGCCCTTCCAAGTCCATCTACGGTTCGCTTCCTACATATTCGTGCAGCTGTCGATTGGATTTTATTTGGCAAATACTTGTTTATATCATGAACTCGTACCGCAGTACAAGTTACCCATCAACTGTCCATAGCATGTAAGGCTTCGCTTCTCAACATATTCTGGGAATAAATGAACATGTGCTATCTAAATAACAGTACCAATGATCTCCAAGATAGTTATTACCGTAGCCTACATTTTAATGTCACCTGCTTGTGATCATGTGTCCGAGTAATTTTTAAAAAACAGTGTGTATATTTAATAACTAAATAAAAAGTATAAAAGACTTGTCCACCCTGTTTATCCTAACTAGAAAGGATCTGGAGGTGAAGAATTGAATGACCTTGCGAAGATGTCGTTTGAGACTGCTGGAAGCGATGAACGAGGAACTTGAGAGCATCGTGTTGCACACTAAATGATCCAATTCTTTAGAAAACAGCCCGTGTAGGGCATTTGTTTATTTATGTTCATTAGTGGGAACATTCGGGTAATAATCGTGTTTGTTAAAAACTTGACACTTGAGTCATGGAGCCGAAAAATAAGAAAATACATGCAATTAATATATTTAGCTGACTACACTGTTTCTAAACAGCCTAATCACTTATTTGTCGAACTGTGGCACAATAAGTCGGAATACTTAATCAAGAACTTACAATACAGACATAGCTCGTGCTTGTATGAAAAAAAAAGGATAATATATCAATTATTTGTGAAATATATCCACTCCTCTCGACAGTCATTTGTTGGTTAGAGTGCTATTTTTGAATGTATGGTAATTTAATATTGCCTAAATTGAAACATTCATCACACTTCGTGACCCATGCCATGTTAATGGGTGACTTCATAGATCTCTTCGTTTGCAAAATAATTAAATATACGGCTAAATATACTCGCTCCCCGACCTGCAGGTTTGAATCTCACCGTAGGCTTGGATGCCAAGGTGATAACAAAGGACTATTTTGCAGAATGGGTGTGAGGGCAGCGAAAAATAAATGTTCGTGCTTTGGTGGACAAGATAGATTTTGTTGCACACCGTTGGGCAATAGCTGTCTTTTGGAATAAGATCCGTCTTACCGCAAACCAGCGACCAACTGAGCATAAGAATACAGAAATTAAGCATCCGTGGAATCAAGTACATCAAGCCAGGAAGTAGAATGATGAGCTATTTGAATTTCATTGATCCGTGAAAATTAAGCGGCCAAATACCTCTTAATCCCTCTAATGTTTGGAATACACGAAAGTGTCTTCAAATAATGTGCACTCATAACTGTCCTAATTGCGTATATAGTTCAATCAGGAGTGCAGTAGGTCTCAAAACTCAACCCACCTTTTGGTCGTAGTACCGTAGGGATGATGTTTTTCTATTTTTTATGTTTCTTGTATTTTATTTGTTTTAGTATAGTCTGGTTCTCTATAGACAAAACAAGAAACTTCTATCCACTTCAGGCTTCCAATAAAGACAGTGGTATCACACTGGGCAATGAAATTCATCTTTCGTGCAGCCTGACAGGGTAAATATCCTATTTATATCCAAATAGGTCCTTTCCACAGATACTCCATATCGTAAACAGCCAGTATTCTATGTTCGTTCATTCAGTGTTCATTTTTCGGGAATTACGACAAAAGATTCCGTGCCATTACATCATCCACTTAAAATATATGATGGCTGTCTTAGTGAAGTACGTCCATCGGATTGGAAGTGTAACATTATTTATGACTACAGCACCACGAAAATACATTCGAATATTGTGGTTGATGTTCAGCTTCTATGCAGTTGCCCTTCTGTCGAAATTTGAAATTTGTCTATGGAGTTCTATAAACCTTTAGAGACGTGGACATTGTGGAGAATAGCGATAGATCATGACAGGAGAAACTAATAACACTGTTTCAGCATTCTCTTTATCAGATGGTGTTTGCCTTTTTTATTTTCACCATCGCATTTTTGCTTTTACTCGGTGAAAAATCCTGACCCATTTCTTTTTATAACAGCGAGGCAAATATATTATGACTTCTCTGTAGCGTATGCAGTTCAGCCGACTACATGAGCTGCATATTTGCGTGAACTGATTAATCACAGTTTGACAGCTAATGATAACACTTTTCAGGAAGTCGGTTAGCTCTAATATAGCCTTTATAGACAAGTATTAAGAACACATTTGCTTAATATGCACACTTGTGTGTTCCATTAAGCCAAAGAATTAGACAAGACAGCCATGACAAAATAATTAATGTTGACAGTTGAATGCTTCTACATAGTAATAATACGTGCTATTAATTACATTATAATTTGGGTGAATTATTCTCTTAATAGCATTATCCATTTTACCAAGTGTAAGCAAACAAGGTTTGCGCCTGAAAATATCTTCACGACTGAGGTAAGTTAGTGCAACACCAGGCAACTCCAAGCTCTCATCACTCCATGTCTCAGTATCTCCCATAGTGCTTTGCATTATTGGAGATACTGAGCATACATCTCCTTGCGGACATGTATACTACTATGCATTAAGGGAAGGGCAACTACCCAGACCAGTTTCAACCTTTATTGAGGTCTCGTCAGTGGGAGGCAGACCCAAACGTGGAGATAGTATGTGGAGATGCTCGGAGTTGCCTGGTGTTGCACTACCTTACCTCAGTCCTGAAGATATTTTTAGGCGCAAACTTTGTTTGCTTACACTTGGATAAAGGATTAAACTAAATTTATTATAGTCTAATCAAGTGAAAAATAAACTTCCAGCATATAACTCAGAGTAGAGCAAGCACCTTGAATTCACTCGCATGTGATACGAAGGCTTTTCTAATCTTAACATCGTCCTTTCTTCATTTACTGGTATAAGGATTGCAGTTTTAATTATAGCTATACCACAACTCTCTCAATGATGCAGAATGTACAGTCAGTCATTAGCAATTTATGCAAAAACCATTAACGTACAGATTTAAAGCATTTATTAGGCATGACCTGGATATTGTTGATCGATTAGCTGATCAACCGCAAGGCTTTCAAGAATCTCGTACAATCTTTGGGTGAGATCATCTTGTTATGATTAATGACATTCATGCATAAAAATAAAATTTAATAAGAAATGTTTTATATACGCAGATTTAAGTGTATAATCCTCCCCTGCCTTCACTTATTGCTTGCCGTTTATCTTCCACTGAATGTTAGCAGTCAGAAATAGAACTTTGCAATATAGTTAACTCAGCATTTATTCTGCTGCTGTATTGTTTGTTTATTTTCTGCATTATTTTGCGTACATGCATTCTTTCTAATGAGTTAGGTGCTCAAAATGAACACCATTGAGTATATTTTTAAGCTTTTTTTTTTATTTATAAAAACGTTCTGCGAATTGTTATTCAACAACGCATAAGGAGACTAGTTCTGTCTTTATACTCCAGGAAGTTATTAAATGACGATGCGATGAACATTTTACAGTAACAAGTTTTTCTTAACAGAGTTTACTAAACTATTTCTAGATTTAGAATAATCAGATGTAGTTAGAACAGAGGAATTCTTTTCTGATTCATTCCTCTACGACAGTCAAGCGAAAAGCTGTTTGAGAGTGGACTTCTAAGAACTAACAGCAGCCACTTACAATTAATGTACTTCGTCACTACTAAGCTCGCTAATTAGCAACTGTTTAAGTTTTTCCATCTTACCTAGAGTATTAGCTTCGTAGCCACTATCGTCCGAGTGGCTATGCGATTTGCAACCATATGCCTGGGGAACCAGTGTCCTGGGTTCGATTCCCGTCGACGAAGTGAGGAGCTTAAGGATCTTCCTCAGCCATAGCCGGAGTTATGGTTAGGTTAGCCGGTCTTGAACGGGGTCAGCAATGTTTTTTCCCAGTTTATCCTGGGGTTTTTCATCCCACAAAGCAGGCAAACCTGCCCTTTTGAACACACGCATCGACAGATACTACCGGGAATAAGGAACAACCAACCTATTCCACGGGATTATCGGTTACGGAAGCTTATGCGGTAAAATGTGTAGACCTGCGCGAAAACGTAACATACGATGATGCGCCATGATCTCTCACGTTTATACAATTCGGATTTATCAAGGCTAAAGGCATCCAACTTTTCAGGTCTTGCTTCAACTTCATGGCCCTTTCTACGTAGCTCTTTTTTTTTTTATTTAAAAATGTCCCTTTCTTAAGCTGATTTCATCAGTAGCGAAATTTGATTACCTGCTCTGAAACTGACTTATGTGACATTAGCCGAGCATTATTCTGCTTTGCTAAGCTGGTTGTTAGACTTAATTAATCGAAGTTCTGTCATATCAATCTTTGGTCGGAGAAATCTTGGTTCGAATTTCTTCTACGACGAGAAGAATCTATATTAGGGCTTCTCAACTGAAGGTGAGTCAGCCGGATTTTTCCTATGGAAAGGGGAGGGGGTTCATTTCGCGAAACAAACCGGCCGGAAGAACACGTGCCATTTATAGACACACTGCCTTTATTTGTTTCGGCCGTAAGTGCAAGCGATGCAGACATGCCATTTTCATTTCGCATTTCATAGTATTCAGAGTGCCAATCTCCATGTTAGAGCCGATTGTGTACCCGATTTCATCACTTTTCTCCGAACTAGTGGGAAAAACGGAAATAAAAATGTGATCTGTCAGTATTTGTATTTTCAGGTTTACTTTAAATTTACTACGCTAGTAACCCGTATTATGTATTCGTCGCTCCTGCCTCTTCCATGGGCGATTTCCTCCAGTATCCAAAAACAATTGCAGATGTTAAAAATGCCATTAACCTTTTATTCAATCCTTAATCCGTTCAACTTTTAGTGCAGTAAGATATTTTTAACCTTTCATATTCGTGGTTGATTAAAAGCATCATTGTCCCAGATAAATAGATCATCAGGCATGACCAATAAGTAAGCTACCATTTAATTTTATTTGGTTTTCAAATTATATATTTAAAACCCTTTTATGCGCATGATCCATTTCCGTCTATAAATAAAAGTGCCGCGAATTTCTTCTCTTAAAATAGTTTGAGTTTATTCTGATTTATCATTCAATATTTCTTTTATTTTTTTCATGTTTCATTGATAAAGATATTCATCAAACACAATATATTGGATGGCTAATATCTCTAGACAGAATGAACGCACACACACAGCTTGGAAAGAAGTCAAAGGACACCATAATCTAACGAACAAATAGCCATGACGCACACCTTAATAAGATGGACCTTTTACGCTGCGATGACTGAAGCAATCCCCACCCTAGGGCATACTTTCCACGAGCTTTCGATAGCGATTAATTGCAATTTTGGTCCATTCTTCCTGTAGGCGTGTAATGAGATCCTGGACTGTTGTGGGGTGAACGTGTCTTGACCTAACTCGACGCTCCAGTCCATCCCACAGATGTTCAATAGGGTCGAGAATCGGGGCTCTGTGGCATCTATGGAAGCCGGTCAAGTATGGCGACGCTGATGTCCACAAACCACACAGTTGTAGCAGCCTTATGACATGGTGCATCGCCTTGCTGCAAGAGACAATGGTCAGTTCATTAGCAACGCCACAAAGTAGGAAGCACTGCATTGTCCAGAATATTCAGATACCTCCTGAAGTTCAATATTCGTGGCACTACAAATAGAGGTCCGAAGCCAAACCAGGGAAAATTGGACCATACCATTACACTGCCACCTTCTTTCTAAGTGTGCAGCAATGACTCTTTTACTTAGATCTACAGACATCATTTTTATAATATCGAATAAAATTTGCACAGTTAACCTTGAATAGGTTAATTTTGTTAATTCAATATTAATTCCGTGTCCAAAGCATGAAGGTCAAAAGGTTTTGTGGTGATTGAGATCGCAGTTCCAAGTTCAGTAATTAACATGATTTTAAAAAGAAACCTAAAAGTATTGTAGATCTTAGATCTTCTACTTTTAAATGAATTGTACAAGAATCTAAGTTATAATTAGGGATTCGAGTTATATTCAAATTCTACAAGAGTTATTTTTGCTTCCAATAGAGCAAATTAACATAATGAATTAACATTATGTTAATTCATTGTTAATTTTGTTAATGAAGCAAATTAACAAAAAATCGCTGATTTTTTGCAAAAAAAAAAAAAAAAAATGAAGTCCTGTCTGTATATTTCATTTATTAAATACACTTCATCCTCCATTTTCAGTAGAGTGACAAACGGGGTCTATATAAAAACAGCTTGAAGATGCTTCATGCACAATCTTTTGCGTCCTTCTAATATCATTTAAGCTTCATGAGGGGGTTTCAATGGAAGGTGAGAAGAAAGAAAGTAGGCGGTCTCCCACGAGACCGGATGAAACTTAACTACGAAAACTAGTTTTGTTTTTATCCAAACAGCTAGAACACACCGATTATTATACATAATTCCTGTTTTTGTTTATTGAAATTTATTTACAGAAAGCTATTTGCGATCACTGATGTTGAAATCGATATGAAGTTTTATAACTTTGAGTCTTTGAACTGAGCATCCACTTTTCAATCAATGAAGGGAACTGAGAAAGTGGGAATAAATGATTGGGCTGAAAAGGAGTACGCCATTTCAGAGCTCTGGATTCAGACCAGAATTGCAGAGAAAAATTGGATCTCAGTTTTCGAGATATTTAGTTTTTAATCTTCCGTTCTTTCATTTTCTTTTCAGGACATTGTGCCGAGCATTTTGCATCTCTATGCATATGCAAAAATAACTCGTCTCGAATAACACTTAAGAAACGACACTTAAGCCTTGAGGCATGGCCCTTCGTAATGTCGCGACGGAATTCGTAGTATCAGTTGATTAGCAGCAGTTTAACTTTGAGATTTAAACGTTAGTAATAGGTAGGCCATGTTCGTGAGATAAACCTATTCCTCTTGGTTATCGATAATAAATAGAGTCATGGATCGATTGATGCAAATATTTGCTCCGCAAAAAAGCAATCGCGCATCAATGTTGTTATCGTGAAAATAAAACTCTAGGATGCAAATAACAATGTAGTTACTGATGATGATATCAGCAATGACTCCAGTTTTCGCTAAGTTGTTGGAATCGAGAGCGACAACGTCGTTTTCGAGGAAATTAATTTCGTCAAGACCAACAACGTGAACATTAACAAAAAAAACGCTTACGAGTATATGACCAAAGAATGAGTGATGAGGAAAAAAAGCAAGGTTGAATAGCTAAAATGATCTAATATTGAAATATATAGTAATACATATATTTATATACATAACTGCTGAAATTCATCTTTGACTAAAATTATCTTTCATGTAAGATGTCCAAACAACAATGAAACTTACCTTCGTTTGCTGTTCTTAATACAGATTTATTGGTTTCAGCACTATCCTGTAATAACGGCGCATTTTTTTCACGGTTGAACAGCCACTTCTCATCAGTTCGAAGAACATCTCTGTACACCTCTTTAGACACACTATTCGACTTATTGTGTCCGGGAGTAAAGAAGTTGTCGGAAGTAAAGTTATCCCCGTGGAACACGCATTTAAAACGATAATCCTTATTGTGAGGTCCTTTATATGTATGGCACGAGTCACAGATCGTATCACTCACAGCAGTACATGGATGAGCTATGTAAAGTCCAGCTCCGCATCTTGAACACAAAAAACACAAGCGTTTGTAGGAATTATGAGGCGAATATGTCCCCGGTCTACAGGGTGCGCACACAGTATCTTGACCTCTTCTGCACCTCTGTATTACTACATGCCCAGGCGGACACCGGGAGCATTCCGAATCAACACCGTGGCGATGATGTGGCCTCCGGGAGACAATTAACTGAAAAAAAAAAAAGACACTTTACATTATATAGTTTCCTCTACATTCATTTTTTGCATTGCATTTAGCCATAAAATGGATTTAACAACCGGCTAGGGAAGAAAATCTACAGCGGAAGCTCTTTCTTTTCAACTCTATTTAACGGTAGTTAGCGTGTCCCCAAACCTGAACTCGTTAAGGAAGGTGTCAGCAACTTACTTCAGTTCTGTAGTCCTGGTTCCCCCATTCAGCAATTTATGTGCTCTTACCAGTGATAGGAGACAAAGAGAATCCACTTCCGCTATTCCAACGTGGGCTATATATCTTTTTGCTTTTTTTTTATACCACAGGCACGGAAGCATATCTCAGATTACCATGCGTCAAACTCTTAATTTAGGATAAATGGGAAACGATTATTTCTGCCAACATGAAAAAATGGCATTTATAGGTCTTAGAAAAATTTTAATGACGTCCTTCCATAGAACTGTTTTTAAATTTAATTCTTAAAAGTAAAGATTTGTTTGAATATATCCGACTGACTATTATAATCAAACCGAATGGGGAAAAAAGGCTGAGGATTCTTACAAAGAATCCTCAACCTTTCGTTTTTGTATGATACGTCAAAAACGAAGCCAACATTCTGTATCTGCCTCTCTTGTACACATTTTAATGCTTTAGCGTCGCAGAGTTTTTTCAATGTCCATTTTAGTGCACAGTAAAACGAACGATAATGTTAATTGGCTGTAAACAGATCGGTTGAAATTTTGTCTGTAGTGTAAGGAGCATTTATAAAAACATTTCACGTTAAAATGAATTAGTCAATGCCATGGTAAGAAAAGGGGGAGGGGGAATCAAACTTCGGAAATCTCACACTGCCGTACGTTAACTCGATTTTTTAGGGATATTTTGTTTAAAGAATTAAACACTAGAATATCGCGTTTATTGATTAGTCCCGGATTTACTTGAAACGAAATATGTCATTTCCGTCTTTTTATATTTTTTAAATTAAAATATCCACCAAGCGAAAGTTGTAAACTTGTAGCACGGGTTGATAAGCCATGAGTCGTGCTCTGATGGACGATACTTCAAGTCGCTTTAGGCCTTCTTACTGGGAAAAAAAATCATTTATCACGGGATTCGAACCTATAGCTAGTTTGTTGAAAAGTGGAGACACTATCCACTCGGTCAACGGGTCAGAACGTATCACAAAGTACTAAACAACAGTTCACGAAAAGGTCGTCCGCATTACCACGAAATTCAAGATTCATACTTCAATATTCCAGCAAGTTAGGCCATTGATTCATGAGTTGAATTCTTCGGTCAAAATTTTCTGTATATTTATTCCCTTAACGTATCTGCATGATACAAATCCTTTAGGTATGCGTTTGATATTTGTGGCAGTCTTCAGATGCTCTGATTGATAAATCATTCTCCCTCTAAATTCATCCACCCACTTACAAACCGCCTCTGTTATTCGATCGAAACATGATTGTATAAGCAACAAATTTTCTCGACATCTTATGCGCGTTCTCCCGACGTTTTCAAACACATACGTCAGCTGACTGGAACTGTGCTTTCAACTGCAATTGTTAAAAAAAAAAAAAAAAAAAAAAAAAAAAAAAAAATAGGCGTAGAGTTTTCAAGTATGAACATTTCAGTCACATACAACAATACGGTTATACAGGAAACTAACACTTGCTGAGAGAACCATATCACCTCCCTACTCAAATCATCAGTTTTTTTTTAATCTTAGATTCCAACAGTTTCGAATTATAACTGTCTATTGATAATACCCACCAAGAAGAAACGAAGAGTTAAGATAACACTTGCACGCGCGACTATTTTCAGAATATAGATAGAGATGAAATGACGGAGATAAAAACACCTTGAATTTATTTACTTTTCCCACGTACTAGTCAACATTTAATAGGAAGGAGTTGTGCAGTATGATATCATTATTTATTCTGATATAGGGAGAAAGAGACAGCTTAGTTGAGGGTAGCGATCGGTTATCATGTACTTGATATTTTAGAATGCTTGGGGTACATAGATAATCAAAAACTTAACTCCTTAACCTCTAGGATTATCGTTCAACATTATAAATTCGTTTGAGCTATCCGCTTCTGAAAACTAATTCGGCGAAGGAGAACTTCAGCATCAACCAAATAATCAGTAAATATAACGTTTGTCGTACATACTTCAATCAAAACTCGGATAAAACTAATTTATTTAGTTTGACCGCTATAATATGCAGCTATCATTGCAATGAATCCAACTCTGATGCTAACAATCCAACTCTTCGTATTACAGGAAAGGAATATCAGTTATTAGTTCTCTTAAATAAATCACGCCAATATTCATGTGATCTTAACTTCAAAGAATATAGGTAACTGTTACTTCCTTTCGTATTTTTTATATTGCTCTAACTGATAAGGTGTTACCAGTTAGAACGAAAACCGGTTTGCTCTTACCTACTTTATACTTGTCTCACGTTTTCCTTGTAATCCTTTTTTTTTCCCCGCATTTGGTAACGATGCAGTGTAAAATTAGTTTTTTACATGGTGAGCGCAGCAATCCTCTAGAAGATCCCCTTTAGTGTGTAGTCGTTCAGATTTCTCAACCAAGTCGCACGATCTTATCATTCAAAAGAACTATGGAAATTACAACTGATTAAGGCATAAGCAAATCAGCTTACATACGTTCATATGAATCATCATTACTTGCAGAGGCATATTAAACTAATAAAAAGGTAGTTTTTTATCAAGCAATTTTTATAATACTGATGGAATATAATTACTGGATAAAAGTGAATAGTTCTAGACAACTGAAATGTCATGACAGGAATATTAATATCGATTCTTTCAAGGTTCAATAACATGACAAATACTGTAGAAGAAAGTCTATAGAAATAAATTTTAAGGATCATTGCATGTTAAGAGAAATATTGCTTACAAAAACAATCATTCTGTGAATTGTATATATCGATTTCATTTTTAGCGATTAACGAGGGATGTGTAATGGAATAGGCAATTTGTTCAATACTTTATGAAAAAGAAAATATTAACACTAAACAGGATTAAAATAATGACTTTAGAAAACATAAATTTTATCCGATAATACATTTCAGGTATGATTCAATCCACTGAAAATGAAGAGCATCCTTCGAAAATTTTCCAATGAGATATTGGTCAAAATAAAATTTCTCCATCGTAGGAATCTTCTTCGTATTTTACAGATTCCAAAGTAGTGCAATAATCATTTTGGGAACTGTTAAAAATTCTCCTCAGAATTATTTTAGATCATCGCTAATAGAGGAAATTCAATGTTTACTATGTAATTCTTGGAGGAAAGAATTAGCGCTATTAATGTCTTGACGGCACATAAAAAAGGATATTTATTTGTCGTATGTCTATTTTATTGGCAAGTAATCCTTTTCCTAAACAGACACCCGGAAGAAAAAGGTAGGCGGAAAAAAGCTGGCAGATTAAAAAAAAAATTACGTCACTCTGAGGTCCCAGAATTGCAATTAGCAATATAAATGCTAACCGTGTTAAAATGCAATGATTTGTTTGGTGGTTTTAGACTTATTTCCGGGAAAAATAAGACCTTGATATTATGGCTGTCGACAGGCGTGCGTTTTAAAGCGAATTTATTTGTTTCGTGGGAGGGAAATCTCGTCTTTCCAGGTGTGAGAAAGAAATTTCCGACACCGCCTAACTTAAAAATTCTAGAAAAGTTCATCGTGTTCCCAGTGGAATTAAAATCGTATCTTTGCAGCCGAAGAACGTGACCTTACGAATGTATCCAGGATATGTCAAATAAATTGTTCAGAAGCGACGAAAGGTGCACACGTACAACCCATATCTGAAACTAGAGGCAATTCTGCGCAAACTCCAAATTGCAAAAGCCAACTTGAGTTGAGTTGAATAGAAATGTACTTGGCCTTTAAACGTACGGTGAATTTTTAGCAAATAGCGTATAAAATAGTATATTTTCGACACTAACCAGTGAATTTTATTACTAATTCCATTCAATATTCATATTCAAAAATCCATTCAGTATTTTCACCATTTTGGCTTTAGGGCCACGTGGAAGCAACCGGGATGAGTTATTCCATTTAATAATTGCCTGTGTTACTAGGCCAAGGTGTATGAGATCGGTCTGGTGAAACTGTGACCTGTCTGTTCAAACAACCTTGTAACATCTGTAGTGAAATTACTTTGGTAAATTCACGAGACAGGTAACAAGGTTCTATGAATACTAAACTAGGATGGCTGAGTGTGACTCATCCTATACTCCAATTTGGTTGGTTGACTGATTTAGATTATACGAAAAAAACTTGAGCCTGGGTGACAAATGTAAGTTGATCTAATATTGATCAACGCATGTTCGGTGTTATGACGACACGAAAACCTGACACATGGGCGTATACTGAGATTAATTTCAAAGAACAGTGACACTTTGTGATATGCTATTCATAAGTTTCTTTATTTTTCCCGGTATCCTAAATATAAAGCTCAATGGACTTGCTAGAATAACCCGTGGGATAACAAAGCCCATTTTTCTACTTTCTTTTCTATGAAATTTGTAGATTTACAGAGTTCGACCCCTCTTTTAGGTCAATATATCTTTATTCTGTTTTCCAGTACATCAAGACTGCTTATATGGTTCGTTATTCTTACAATTAGTATCCCAAAAGCACACAAACCCGTCTTCTTCCAGTGGGCTTATTTATTTATGTGCTTCGGTAGGTAAAAATGAGAAGAAGAATGATTATGCAAGCAAAACGACGATTCATAGTACTTATTCAAACTGAATAATAAATATTTTATAATTAATTGCCAAAATGCCATCATGGGAAGCAATGTTCAAGATTACTTCCCACAATGTCGATAGCAAATACTTTTGTATTATGTAGTTGAAATTGAGTTCAAAGATTAGTAACAACCAAGGCATCATTGTATTTGTTTGTTTATTTCGGGCATACTATGCTTAGTGTACACAAGACAGGGGTCGACATTCGGATCCCCAACTGAATTTTCATAGACAGTGACTGGAACCTAGCTAAATAATTATACTCTATGTAAGTTCAATCACGCATTGAAGCAAACTAATCAACACGTATCTTCTCAAGTTACTGATAAAACTATTAAAATATGTTTGCAGTATAACTTAATGTATACTTTTTCATTTAAAAAGGAAATCTTGAATAAAAAAAAATTAACATTTTTATTAATTTTCTCC
The DNA here is from genome assembly GCF_054136105.1 of Typopeltis vanoorti. Taxonomy (NCBI): domain Eukaryota; kingdom Metazoa; phylum Arthropoda; class Arachnida; order Uropygi; family Thelyphonidae; genus Typopeltis; species Typopeltis vanoorti. The sequence continues at coordinate 72,434,143 of NC_143573.1, read as the reverse complement.
TAACAGATCTGATCTCAGTCAGTTATTTTTATCCTAATTAAGTTTAGAGCGCTAAGAAAACTTTTAACTCTTGGTACAGAACATAAAATACTTTATTTTCATTAATATAGTCTTTAACATGCGTAACATCTTAAATCACAATTTCCAGATATAAAAAAGAATAGTTGTCGAAAATTTCTCTCACTTTAAGTCTTTTCATGAATTTAGAAAAAAAAAGTACTTAAGTAAATGGGGTGGAAGAATATTAAGGACAAAAGAGTACAGTATAAATCCTAGATCGGCACAAACATAACTTCTTGTGGGGAGTGGAGGGGAGAAATTATCGTTTTGGTTAAATAAACGTATAAAAAATCCGAAAGAAAAATTAAATGAGTGAGTGAGAGAAACAAAGAGAGAGAAAGCGTGTCTGAGAATTGAAAAAATTTTGTGGTTCATGTAGCATGGCAGTCATGCTGACATCTGAAGTTGCCTCGAGCATAACAGAATAGCTAAAAGACTAAATGTGCACCCATATTTTCTCAATGACGCTTCTGAGGACCAATCACAGTTTCGGACATCAAACGCCCTGTCCTCGGCAAACAGATGCACCCCGACATTCCCCCTCTAAGGCAATAGACAGCATGAAGTTGACAGGAAAAACGGTCAACAGAAAACTTGAATTCATAGGTCAGAAATAGAATGGAAATAACGGAAATAAAATTATTTGATAAAAAATAATGATCAAATTATTTATATAAAATAGTTAAGACATTTCACTATTTTTTGAAGTTCAAGAAATTTTTAAGCGCCTGGAAGATTTTAAATTGCCGGAGATGTAAGTGGTCCTCTTTTTTTTCTTTTTTAGGAACTCTCTCATCTCTCACTGAGCGAACATTAGCAAATCCTGCTGTATTGCACTGCACCACTTTATAGGAGTCAAGTGACAATTTATAGCATTTCTAAATGAAAATGTCAATAGGTTTCTGAAAACTTAGTATGTTGCGGGCTCCATAAAATTGTGGCAATAGAAATCAAAATTGAAATAGGTATTCTCGAACAGTGGTGTCAGCAATAAGCCAAGAATGTTCCTCAATGCAACGAAAATAGGTGGAAAGACCGAAATTTGCATAATAAAAGAAACATTAGGAAATTCAAATACCTCTGTATTGCGACGTTGATACATCAATCTGCGCATATTAGAAGGATGCCATTAAATATATATTATGCTACAGTTGTTCTGGATTTTGGATAAATAAAAATAATTAGTTCAGTCAGTAAAACTGAACGAGTGGGTAACAACTGGAATTCATTTATAAAATATGATGAAAAAAATATCCTTCTACCACATCTGTCAGATATCTTCAGGCTTTTCGACAAATGGTGTATCTGGTTTCGTACGAAGGTCGTCTCCCTCCAAGAAAGGTTTTTGATCCCTCAAAATACACACAATTGGCATGCGTAATAAACTGATCTCATAGCCTTAGATGCTTTTTCTTAATTCCAAACAAACAGATATAGCATAGAAGCACAGGCAGGCAAGACAGGTTCGTTTCCCGTTAGTGAAATATGTATAACGACTTGATAACTACAATCGAGTTAGCCAGTCTCGTATGGAGATGCACTGGAAGCTTGAAGCGGTTTGAAAAAAAAAAACGTTTATTTGGCTTCTAGAGCCAAATCAGAAACTTAGCTAAGCTATAGTACAAATGTGCAACAGCTTTATAACTTTGTCTACTGGATTCACGTAAAAAAAATAAAATTACGGCGAATAATCTTATTCATTTGATATATCCTATCCCCCTATAGCTTGCTGCTATAGGCAGGAGAAAAAGTGCCGATGGTTGTGCCAGAGAAATAGCCATTGTGCTGCTATTAAAAACGTTGTTTCGTTTGGAAAAATAGGATGTGGCAATGTCATCCAGAAGCTGCTCCGGGTTGTCGACTAGACATAAGACACCACTGATCGCATTTAGTATTACACGTGACTATCAATGCGTAGCGGAAGCAGTCATTATTATTCTAGACACCTCTTCTTCTGGGTTACATTAGAGCGACATCTTATTCAGCATATTCCTTAAGTAAGGTCGCTATTTTTAATGTCTCCTCCACATCCTTCTGTCTTAGGCTATAACCACATCTAAATTTGTGATCCTCAGGTCCTCCACCATCAGCTCTCTCCATCTCTTCTTTGGTTGCCCACGCTTCATTCACCTTTCCCCTTATAAAATCATTTCTCAGATGATCCTTTCTGGTCACACTGCACATCCACCTAAGCATTCTCATCTTTGCGACTTCAAAACTTTTAAATGACCTCGATTTTAACTATTTTTAAAACAGAGGCAACACTGACTGAAGAGCATCGACTATCAGAATGATCCAAGACTCATTTCATAATCGAATTCTCTTTTAAAGACTTGCATGTTATTGGTTTATACTACTACTGCCTTGTATGGATGTAGGGAGTCACATAAATGATAATGAGATTAGTTTATATGTAGTTAAATAAACAGATAACGAAACCAAATGGATATCCCAACCTGAGAATATAAGTTTTAAGTGAATTATAAATTTAGGCATTTTAATTGGAGCGAAGTGAAATTCCTTGCCAGGAGAACTTGATCTGGATTAGATTCTCCCATTTGCCTGATTTCTTCCCATTTTCAGCGTTTCGGTTGTAGCATTTTACTGAAATAATGGCCCTACAAAGTAGGGCCCTTGCTAATGGTTATATGGGACTAATATCTTTCTTCATACATTCTCCTGCATGTAAATCTGCCTTCAGCAATAGCTTGTGTTCTGATGAGATTGGTATTGCGGTGTGAACAACTAAGGCTAACGAGACCATTATAGTCAGTGTTTAAATAGCCTGTGTTCGGGAATACTTTTAATAGTCTAATAGTTTAAATACCCTACTTCTGTGAGACCAGATAACTCAATTTCAGTTGAAGAGCCCTCGGAAAGATTCATCGCATCACAGACTGAATTCGAATCAGTATTTCCTGTTGAGTACCAAATTCGAGTCATTCTCACGATCAAGTTACACTGACTATCGATCCGCGATAATTGATGTATTGAATTTGGATTCGTTTGCATCGATTGGAATGAAATCTCCAGACTGGACAAGGATGACAGAACCAGTAGTTGTCTGATCAGCTTATATCCAATTCTGGAACAGCTCACAATTGACGGAATTATTTCATTCGTGTACAAGTTTTATTTATTTTACCTTTTTTATTTTACTAAAGCAGGAAAATAAATGTTTTCTTGAACTGGCAAGGTCTTAAATTAGAGAGAAATGCAAGGTCTTAAATTAGAGTCAGCATTACTGCTGGAGCAACTAAAGCAAATGTATACCTGACTGCGTGTGTCCTACAGCCGGTTTGCCTAATTTTCGAATGACAAATCAATTTCTGAGAGAAAATAAAAATACTGGTACGTCCATATCAGGCTAACTTTTAATAAAAAATCTATTATAAAATTGTTTTCATCCTAGATGGGATTTGCGCCTCGTTCTTCCCAACCGCAATGTTCACAGTCGCCCTCGCCCATTTATAGCCATTACCCATTTATAGCTCAGTCTGAAGCTTACAATTCATTTTATGCCACTCTCAGTTACTTTTGGGAAAAATAGGAAGTTACAGCATTTTTCCAACAATACCAAAAGATAATTCATATAAATACGTTAATTTTTAGAAGGAAACGTGCAAAATAACTCCATGTAAGACACTCAGTTCGATGTTGATTATTCCACATACATTTAACGAAAAAAATAAAGTCGAGATTGTTTTTTTTTTGTAGATATTTATTTTGTCTAATGGATACTCCAGGTTCTTCTTGACCTCCTTATTAGAAGACCGCACAGGTACACTGCATGCCTTATGATTATTGTTTTAGTAGAATGATGAAAAAAAAATTCAGTTTAGAAAAAATGATTCAACAAAAAATAAAAAAAAAATGATCGCAATGGAATGCTTTGATTTTTAAACAAAACAGTAAAAATGAAATGCACAGGAAACAAACGTGAATGCATTCAAACATGTGAATTACATTTAGAAATGCAAAACATGATCCTAAAATATATATTTATCAAAATCTAAAATGCACAAAAAGAAGAAACGCTGGAAAAAATTGATTCATAATAGATGACGAGAAGTGCGTGTTACTTTATTCATATCATATTCAAAACTCATTTTAAAATTGTCTTAAACTTCAAACAGTAACACCCCGGATGTTGTTACCTGCCCTCTATTTATTTAGAAGAACCATGAAAAATGATCTGTCTCAGTGATTCCACTTCCGGTTCCCACAGTCATCCCAAAAATCGCTTTATGAGGAAATCTTGTGAACTCGACTGTAAAATTTGTAAATTCTAATCAGTGCCCACCAATCAGAGAAAGCAGATGTTGGGTATGCTATTATGAGATAGTAATTAAAATAGATATTGGAAAAAAAATTCCAAAAAACCTAAAATACTCTTAGTTTTATCTTCTGGCATTTCTAAATGAAAATATCATTTCCATCCCAAGCATCCGAAACTTTAATGTGGGGGTCGAGGATCCTTTAATAACCAGAATCTTTTCAAATGATTTCGGCACTGAACAATAATTTGAATTTCATACACCCATCATTTTTTGCAAGTTATTTCGCTAAATATTATGCATAGTAAAATAAAGTTAAACAATAGATACGCAGTTTGTTTATATATATGGGCATAATCTTTATTTATCTATTAGATTACTTAGCTTCACTTACCGTGAACCACAACGAAAAGACAGATAATGTTACCAAAACTTCCAGGCCTTGCTTCATCCTTCGCCACCTTTCTAAGAGTTTGTTTACTCTCAGGAAGAAATCCAAGGAAGCATACTTTTCAACGACAGAATTTTAGGGCCAACACACCCACACATGCGGTTACCTCGGTCATAGAAATGACGATTATCCCATCTCGCTGGTCAGCGATGAAAGTAACATCATGAATGCAGCTCACATACGACTGCCCCAGAGCACAGAATTCGTCAGCACCCACTTTCGCACTAAGCGCGTTCGACCGGACTGCTGGCTTCGGACCGTCTGCGGCACTGTTTATATATGGTTATAATCGCACCTGGCTGGTCGTGTGCACGTGAGCTGGCGCCTCGTTTCCTTGCATTCTGTAAGATGGCGCTGTTAAGCGCGATGAGAAAATAGCTTTAATGAGCGCATCATATGGACTGAAGGGAAAAAAAAAAAAGTTCGCGTGACGTGTACAAATAACGGAGCTTTCGACCAAATGTGGAAAACAAAAATACAAAAAAAAGAAAATAAGAAAAAGAAAAGAATAATAAACGGTGAATGTATAAAGATTGTTAGTTTTCATTACTCAAAACGGATCTTACAAAATTACCAGAAGATAAGGGGTTAAAAAAAAAAAAAAAGATAATCCATCTGTTGATTTATTGAATCTATACCATCATATGGGATCGCTGTACCGTGTTTCGATAATGCTATCGATTTAGTTGTGTATTACAAGAAGATTCTGTTATAGTCAAAATCATTTACAATTTACTTCATTTCCCTTGGAAGTTCGATATGATTTTCTAATCTGTCATTTATATATCGTTCATAGTTAATTCGTAGCATAAAATAAAGCGACACCTGTTAGGTGCCTCCCCCCCCAACAAAAAAGTTGAATCTTGTCTAGAAGATGAGAAAGATTTACAAAGTTTTTTTTTCCACTTAAAGTTACGAGTTGTTCTCATGCAGGTGGCCGAGTTTTCTAGCGGCAAATCAGGTTGCATTTCACTCACGCAAACCCTACCGGGGATCGCAAGCATGCATAAACATAATTACGAAACCGGATTAACTGTTCTATCGTTGCCAAACTTGGTTTTAAAAGAAACCAAGTTACTTGATCGCAACAAACTGTTAGACCTCGTATGATGGGATTAGATGATGGGATACATCACGCAGAGTACAACACGGGAAATGAATATAATCTCCATCCCACGATTTAATGCTAATAATGGGCGCTGTAAGCCTATCACTAAACACAGGGCTAAGTCTTCTGCTAGAGATATATCAGAGTACGTGTTTTTTGAACGAAACACGGCATTTCCACTTGAACTGGCAGTACTAATACAGAGGAAACGGGATATATACTGTCTTAAAAGTATTATACATAATACGTAGCCCACACCACACAACCTACGTAGCCAGGCAACTTAATTAGCTCCTTTAATCAGCCCTCTTTTAAATGAATTTGACACCTGATTTTGGGAAAAAACTGTTGTATTGAATATGAAGTATCTCATCTGTTTTCCCTATATCTTCTCTCCTTAACCTCGCCAACTTACCTCTGACATGTTCCACCTGTTTTACTCCTTCCCTAGTAACACCCCTCTCTCTCATCAACCTACACAGCGAAAGATTGAGGTCGGTTAAACATAAGAACAGAGTTCAGCAGTCATTTGCATAATGCCCCTCGAATCAAAACACAACCATACTTGTGATGCTGTACAGGCTGGCCCATAAATCACAAAGGAATGTAAACATTTATTAATTAGTTTTATTCTTTTTTGTTATAATACATAACCCGAGACTATTTTATTTTAGAGATTTTTCACGACTCACACCGCTAGAGTTACAATAGAACTCCAAAGGCACATTTTTGTCGAGCGAATAATTCGCATTCTCCAGATCTGACTGCTTCCGACCATCTTATGGGGTTATCTGAACGACAAGGTGTATGTGAACAAGCCCCAGACAATCCAATAGGTGAACGAGAATATTCGTGCAGAAATTGGGACACCGCAGCCAGAAACATTAACAGCTGTCATGGAACAGGCCGTAGAAAGGACCCGACTTTGGGAAACCGAACATGGAAAGCATTTATGCGATGTGGTTTTTAACTAACAAAAAAACTCTAAGTTCTGTGTTTCATTATAACAAAAAATAATAAAAAATAGTTAATAAATTAAAAAAGTTATTAACTGTTTAAACTTCGTGACTTATGGGCAACCCTATTGGGGTAGACAGAAAATTGTCTAATGCGTAAAGAAGACAAATGTTTTATATTTTTTACTTAATATTTACTTTTTTATTTACGTTTCACTTTTATATTTAACTTCTGCATTTGATACTTCGGTTATAGTTATGATAATCTCACTCATGAACCGTTACAAACCTAAAGTACTTCTGTAGAGGCTTAGGTGTTGATTATTCATAAGAGTGCTTCACGGTATAAGCAACACTGAGAGAGTTTATTACTCACGTGACATATATAAATTATACATATTATACTATTCAACTTGTATAATTATGACAATATTTCACAATACAATACAATGCACAGTACAATGTTACATAATAAAATTCAAGCATTACTATCATATTCTGTTGGTACTAACTTAATAAAAAGTTTTCTCATATATGCAAGTAGAATATAATATATTTCGAATGGTTTCATAGTTATGATAAGTAACTGGTTTAGAGTAATGTAAGTTAGTTAATGCAAATATGTGTCACCAAGGGGCCCTAGCCATACTGCTTACTAGAAAAGTGATTAGCTTAAAACAGACACTGAGAGTCCGAGGACCGCATCTAAGAGGGCTCCCTTATCAGTTATAATAATGTACATGTTGATATCTTAATTCCTAATTGAATGAACCAATTTGTAAATCAATACCTTAATTGGTTATGATATGTGAGTTATAAAGATCTCTTAAACCATACGTTTAAAGTAATTGTCAACATTCTTTAATCCCATAAGGTAGTTTCTCGATCTTTTTCTGAATACATATTCTGAGGTTATAGATTTAATTTCATTCAGAAGTTTATTACAGCTACTCGTCGCAATGTGCTCGAAAGATTATGAAAAATTTCTTTGTTAGCCTTAGGTACTTCCAGCGTGTTTTGACCGCAGCGCAATCCATAGTCTACATTATATACCAAGAAATTTTCAGTGTTTCTTTTTACATATAACAGACAACCATAAAGATATAGTTTCTGAAACGGTAGAATATTATGAACGATATACAGATCATTGGTGGAGTGTGCGAAGTCTGTAGTAGTTATGGCTCTAATTGTTCTGTTTTGTATCCTTATTAATGGAAGAAGATTGTTATAATAGTCTCCACCCCAACAGGTAATGCCATATTGCACTGAGGAATTTACCCAGGAATAGTATAAACATCTTAAGAATGCTGCATTTACAAATTTGTTAACATAATATATTCTGTTAATTATGAACCTAAACTTGTTTGTTAAGAAAGTGGTGTGGGAGTTCCACTTCAAATTGCTATCGATATGGGGGTACAAATACCTGACGGTTTTTTTTCAAAATTTTTTAATGCCTGCGTGCTTATCAGAGTTAAATCATTAGAAACAATTCAAAATGTAACTGAAAACTAATGTCTTAGCTCTTCCTCTTTTATTAAAAATTTAATAAAAAATTAAGATAACCTTGCCTATGCAATACAAAAATTGAATAATAAACAGTTGGATGCGACTGCTATGGGTTTCCTCAATAACCAACTTCTACACGGAACATTTTGAAAATCAAGCACTCAGCAGAGCTACAGTCAAACCAATGGTCTGATAGCTCTGTGTTGATGAGTTTGCTATTTGGCCTCATCACCGAGACACATTGGATATATTTTCAGAGAATCTCGACAGAAGCATCCTAAAATAAATTTCACGATAGAAAAAGTAACAATTGTATACTCTTTCTAGCTACACTAGTGACACGACTTCCTAATGGCTCATTATCCTTTCCAGTTTACAAGAAACCCACATGTATAGAAGATATTCACATAAGCAATCACACTACCACCTATCCCTTTAGTGAGGCATCACAAAACACTTACTTACCTACCTACACTATTTCTTCAAATAACCCTCGAAACTGAGTTCAGAGCCCTTCCAATACATTTTAGCCAATGGCTACAGCCCATATAAAGTACTGCATGTACCCCACCCCCAGTTTCCTGCAACCAACACGCAGAAAAACTAATTCCATCCAACATATTAAGATCGTGTCAGAAAATAAAGCTAAAGTTGTATACAAATACAATCTCCATACCACTTTTAAAACACTCATCGTTAGTTATTTCTCCTAAAGACCATCTTGCATATCCTAGATGGTTATGGAGAATTTTAACAGATTTACCAGTCTGTTCAAAGTAGGCCATGAAGAGCACAAAAATTACATTTGTGATCATTAGTATGACAAGTCTGGACTAGAAGACCATGCTCTGTAAATACTCCATTAAGGATTAAATAAAGAAAGATATTGGTGTTACATATAGAACTCTATATGTCTGAGAGACTATTTTAAGAATCGGCATCTGATATAAAGCACGCCTCGAATCTCAAAATTTTAATTCGACCAGTAGAAGGCGTCTTGTTAGGACATTAGTTCTTTTTTTTTTTAATTAAAATGCGAATTGTTTCTACTGATTTAGTTTCTTACCCGTGTGCCTGTCACAGTTATAATTTGTGCTCTGAAGATGCTGGGTAAAAAAACAGAAAAATATTTCATTAAATTAATTTATTTTTGACTCTTAGTGTTGTTTATGCAGTGAAGCACTTACGAACAAAGTACTATAGGTGGACTACATAGTATATAAACCGGCATAGCAAACATATACAAGTAATGTATGTTGGCTACAAATTATATGGATATATTTTGGTTTAGTGTTTTCAAAAATCAAGACATTATCTCTATTGGTTTGGAACCAATAGAGATAATGAAAACAAAAACAGAAACTTGGCATTCTGTAGTATATGTTGCAAGAGGCGAGAACCACAACAGAAATCAAAACTGTTATTAATTTCTGTTTTTACGATTTCAGATTATTCTTCCGAATGGGAATGTTTTTTCTCATTTTTAACTATAATTTTCAGATTTATACTTTCATTTTTCAGCATTAACCAATTCTAAATTAAATTCATATACTGTTTAGAATTTTATCGGAATCCAGGTGTTGGAAAAAGACCTGGATTCGAATGCCATTTATGACGCAAAGAATCTTTATAAGGACTTTTCCGTTGAAGGTGAATTAGTTCATTCTCATAAAGGGATGTACGGGTTTTCTTTCTGAAATCTGTAATTTATACTTCTGGGAAAACAAACCAAAGCTGCCGAACGCATGCATTTAAAATACATATTACTTATAAAATGCATACACTTCAATGCATTATGGAATACATTGCCTTCTTGTAAATATTTTTTATTGCAATAATTGTGACAGCAAGTAGAGTCGTCTGTAGTTACCTTCACAGATTATACCGTAAGAGTAGGTTGTGTACACTACATGCTTTGTTCAACTTCTGTAGATTTCATCAACAACAAATGCATGTATTTTCGATTCATTTTAATTGTAAGTTAATGCATATACTTCCTTGACTTTTGAAATCCTTGATAACTGACAAATTCAAAGAGCATTTTCTTAGTGAGCGGTCGAGTTAGTCATAGACTACCAATTTTCAATTAATGTTTTCAAAGATGTAATCAAAGTATCTTATGCTTGCGTGTTTTTGCAATTAGTAATTTCTATTTCTATTTTTCTATTTCTTATACATAATGAGTTAAAGACAGTGCAGTTGGTTTGTCTCATTTAGACATGACAGGGTTTGCTTACTGCCAAACAGCACAAGCAGTTAGCAATTTTAACACATTTAACAAATTTTGATCAGAATATCAAAATTTGAGTTAATCCCTCATAACATGCCTACCAGTTGAAAATATTGCATGTTATATATGGCTTAGTGCGGCCATTCTAGTGAATTACCTAGTTCAGTTTTGTAGTGCCATATGCTCGCCTCCTGCTGGCCCTTCGGCTATAAAAGCTGTCTTCGTGAAGACAAATTGCTGATATGAATATTGCTTCAGAATGAAGTGTTTCTTAACAAAGAAAGCCCACCAAAAGACTTTTCACATCACTCACCAGTTTTTCCAGTTTTTCGTGTTTGTTCACCGGTGGGAAGTTATTCAGATCACAAAAGAGGGAGATCCAGAGAAGCTGCTCACTTGACCAATAGTTACCTTTTGATTTAAGAATTTCTTAGAAAAGCGAAACTTCTTTGTTCTTTCTCTATATTCACTTGAATCACTCAATAATAAATTTACATTTTACATCATATATAAACTATTCACATTGGGGTAGAGCTTTGCTGAATTGCAAGCAAACTGAATGAATAAATACTTTTCAAATAATTTTCATGTTAATATTTTCATTGAAAGAATGTTGGCATTGCAAAACCTGCGTTTAAAAACTTTGGCAACATCATTGAAAAGCTATTGGGAGAAAATTTAAACATTTTTTTTTGAAGTACAGCATTTTACGAAATACTGTGAATTACGAAATAAAAAGCAAAGGAAAAACACCGTCTCAATCTACATTTTCCTCCTACGTGTTATATTAGCATCCTGCGTTTAAATTCTGTGGACATGTCACGGTATGATTCGGATGAAAATGAATGTAAAGGATTGAGACAGACAAAGCTACACTCCGTGAAGGATACGGCCACCATTAGCCCAAATTTGAGAAACGGAATACGTACTTCGTCACGAAAAACTTGTGTAAAGGAAACTGTTAATTTAAAATGCTGTCTTGACCTCCTGAGTCAAGGTCATGAAATCTCATTCAAAGCGTGCGTAGGGTGGGAATCAAAACGTATACTTTTCTTTTTACTGTATACGCCTGTGTGATGCTGATGCATCCAAAACCGTTATTGTTTGAATGGAGAATCAGCCAAAGGATCGTTGCAGTACAATTCTCAATTATGAATGTTTAGCTGATTATTTGTAATTCTGACGTGAATGGTTTTAATAACGATTATTAGTATAACAGTTTCTTTGTTGATAAATGTATTTATGTTGGTCGAAGGGAAAAGCATGGTAACGGAATACAAAATAAAAATGTATCAAAAATATTCATCATTCTTAAAATTGAATATTTATATTGTAATTTAAAGATATTTCAGTCATATCAAATTGCTTATAATAAATACCATGTGTTAGCCATAGCAGACAATACATGAAAGCTATCGAACTAGCATTTCACAGTTCGATAGACTAGTTCATAAACTCTAACAATTTTGGAAATTTTATTTAGATTATTCTAAAATGACTTGGTGGTACGGAGGAAAATGATATTTTTTTTGTATCAGGTAAGACAATGATTACGCTTTCAGACTTTAAGTGTCGAAAATGATCAACCTTCCAAATAAATTTCAGCTGGTTGCCGTAGTCTTTTTTTTTTTTAATTAAAATAATGCAGTACAAATACAAAGATTCGATATATTTGCATTTTATTATTACGCTTGGTTAAGGTTTCATCAACAGTTTTTGAAACTTCGGTTGTCTTCCACTGACTCAATGGCAGGATAACTTGCCATTTGAGTCAGTGGAATCCTATCCAGTGCCTTAATAAAGGGAAAGGGCGTAGTGCGTTTTGAAATTCCTACGTTTTAAATAGTACAATACCAAGGAAACTCATAAGAGGCTTCTTTTGTTTCTTCAATATAGTTCAATGTCATCTTAAAGTAATTTAGGTTTTCCTTTCTTCTCTATCTTCAACATAGGTAGTCATTTTCACTTTCCGGTATCAATTTTCACTGTTTTACTAAAAGTCTCAAAATAATTTATCCGCTAGTTCATAGATTTTCAACTTTTTGGAGGAATTGCCATAAAACCGTATGATATTTTGTTGTATTTTTTTAGAAATCTCTACCATTCACTTCTGTACATTTTCTACATATGAAAACTTAGAATATAGTTTTCATATCTCTAGAAAATTTAATTTGTATCTCAGATCGGTTCGGTCATCATAGTTTAGTAGGCCATGTTTTATTCGCTACCACTTTAATAACAATATCTTGCTTGAAATAGCATAAGTGAAGAGGATTTTGATTGTTCTTAATTTGAATCCGCAAACTCGAAAGAAAACAGTCCATCAGAGGAACCCGTCACATATTAAGCAACAGTTGTTCTTAACCATCTTAATATTGAGATTGACTGACTAGAAGTGCTGTTTTTATTGCAGTACTGACTCGAACCAGCGACCTACTGAACTCCGTACTTGTATGCTGTCATACGGCCTTCGACGACCTCGCTTGACTAGTGTCAAATACTTGTTATACTTGAATGGCACTTGACGCCGTTCCAAGGGCTGCAGGAACTAGCCAAGGATCTTAGTTTCGGGTTCCGCTGTCCTTAATTCGGGACCACAGGTGCCATCCGGAAGAAGCCAATTGGTGATATTCTACAATCTAGGAAATATGTTGTGAACCCACTTACTGGATTCCTCAATTTGAATAAAAGGTTAAAAATATTTTTTGCACAAAAGTAAGACGCTATTATAGTAACTTTATAATTTATTATTTTTTCTTGTCTGAAGAAAAATTATACCGATGTATAGGCTAACACATTTTCTATTGAACATATTTTTATTGAAAAAAAAATACGTTATATATTTTTGTAGCATTTATTCAGTACTAGCATTATCCGTGTGTGTAGATTAATATTATTTCATATTTCTATTCACCTCAAAAATCTAGGAATTAATCAAAATTTTAAATATTTATACAAATTTAAATACGTCATCAAATCTTTCGAAAATTGTACAGATCTGGCATCACTGCACAGACCTTTGAATCGTATAAGTCTTTCGGAAACATTCGCGATTTCATCGTGGAAAGTCTCGAATGTTCTGGAAATGTTTCTGCGAGTATAAATAAGGGCTTGAAATGGCAAGATGGCAGTAACAGTGAGATGGTCGGCGTTATTTTACTCTTATTTGCAATGATTGTGATATACGGTATAAAAACAATCTTTTCTAGTGTAGAAAAATGGATACATTTTTAATTGGACGTAAACGGGCATCTGACGACTGTGGCGTCGACGTCTACAAATTCAGGTTCGCAAAATATCACTCCGAAGGTAAAAATCAAGGAAATATGCAGAATATTTAGATTTCGGTTCCCAAAGACTGAAGTAAATGAAGAAGAAAGACCACTGTGAGTTATTTGTTCGAAATTTTTGGGCGGCTGATTGCATGAAACCGAATAAATCTAAAAGACATTTGGAAACACTTCATAAGGAGTATGTTAACAAACCTCGAGAGGTCTTTGCTGCCAAACTGAGATGTTTTGAAAAGCAAAAATCTAGCATTAAAAAGCGCTTTGTGTGTAAATGAAAAAGCTTTACTAGCTTCTTACATAATTTACTAGGGACAAAAAGCCTCACACTGTCGGAGAAGATCTAATTCTGCCAGCTGCGATTGATATTGTAGAACTATGCTTGGAGAAAGGTTTACTAAACAACTCCAGTGCATACCTCTATCAAATGATACTGTTGCTCGGCGAATTGGTGATATATGTGAAGATATGCAGCAACAACGTTTGTCGTGACCAATTATTCTCATTTCAGCTTGACGAGGCAACAGATGCCTTACGTTCGATTTTGCGATGGATTATCAGTAGTTGAAGAGTTTGTTTTGTAGACCAATAGAAGAGCCACAGCATCTGAATTGTTCAAAATCTTGGACGATTTTATATGCAAATAAACATACAATGGAAACATTGTGTTGTAATTTACACTGGTGCTCGATTTATGTCTGGAAGGTTTAAACGTTTATCAGTCCTTGTGAAAAAATCCCCACATTGTATTTGGACAGATTGCATGATTCATGGAGAAGGTCTTGCTGCAAAGGAAAGGATTCCTGGTCTAAACATTATGTTAACAACAGTTATAACCGTGGTGAATTATATAAAAATGAGACCCTTAAAATCAAGACCGTTTTCTAAACTTTGCAAAGACATCGCCGGAGCGGAACATTCAGCGTTACTATTTTACTGCGAGACAAGATGGTTATCACAGGGAAAATGTTTATAACGTGTTTACTAAATAAAGACGAAATAGCAATCTTCTTGGAAAAGGAAAATCACGAAGAAGGAGAGAAGTTTAGAGACCACTTATTTGTGATGAAATTAAGCTACTTGGTGGACATATTCGAGAAACTAAATAGATTAAACATGCAACTCCAAAGAAAAAATACACATCTTAGAGATGAGTAACAAAGTTGATGCATTTTGTAAAAAAACTAGAGTTATGGAACAAAAAGGTAAAGCAACAAAAATTAGAAATGTTTGCAAATGTGGAAGAATTTATCAAAACCTACAAGGCAGAAGAGCAACACATCAAAGTTTTATTGGCAACGATTGAAAATCATTTAACAATGTTGACGAATTATTTTAGAAACTATTTTATAGCCGACGACAACATAATGACAATGTACGATTGGGTTAGAAACCCATTTCAAATTATCCCTGAAGGTTTCTCAATTGAAGAAGAGGAACAATTTATAGACTTCACGTCAAGCGGCGAAATCAAAAGACAATTTGCATCTAAATCGCCGTTTAAATTTTGGGGGTTGGTGTTGATGGTGAATTTTTCTGAACTTAAGCGTTTTTCGTGCACTTTTGCCATTTCCCACATCTTATCTTTGAGAAATCGGGTTTTCGGCAGTGGCTGCCTTCAAAACAAAATATAGATCTCAGATTAATATAGAAAGAGAACTAAGGGTGTCGATTTCCAATGTATCACCATCATATGAAAAGCTTGGCTCCGCAACACAGGCCCAAGGAAGCCATTAATTTTAGATTCATTGTTAATGTTTAGTTTTAATTAGTTGCTCGGTATATTTTGCACTATTGATTGTTTCTGTGTTGTTTCGAACAAACTATTGTTTTTGTGTCAATAAATAGTTTCATTAAATGCTTTTGTTTCTATAAAGTAGTTTTTCAGTTTTTTCTTTGATTTCCGCTTTCTTCGAGCCCCCCCCCCTCCCCTTCCTTTTAGGCATTTCGCGTTCCCCATGCTTTGGGAGCCCACCTTTAATTTTGCGCTCCCCATAGGTTGAGAATTACTGCTGTAAACCAATACGAGATATTCATCAAAGAAACAAATCCATTACCTCAACAAAACAAGCATATGTTTGCTGACTTTTTTTTTTATAAAAAGAGCACAGGATTTTTATCGAGATGATGATAAATTATCATTAAAATGGTTAAAGGAAACTGAAAAATGAAATACGAATATAAATAAAATAAATAGCACGATAACGTAGTGCAAATCAGGCATCAAAAATGGACAATTATTGATTGTAATAATTCCATCTATAACGAGGATTATCGATTCACGGTTGAAATCACAATTCATAGAATTTTGTTTTTTTTTTTTTTTCGTTTTCGCCCTTCGCAAATCTCTAGCCTTTCCATAGCATATGATAATATAATATAATTGCAACAAATTCTCCTTTTTTCTAACCGCTGGTTTGCATTTTTAAAAATGTTTAACCCATCTCCTGTTATACATTAGTGCAGTAGGTGAGGTTATATAATCAGCCAACCTAGATCTAAAAACTAAATTTTTCAAGCAACTTCGTCTTCAGTAAAGTAAAAATTCTTTCTTCTCGGTCCCCCAAGAAGGCAAAGTTACAAGAAATATTCCACACTTTCTAATACTAAGCACCAGTAAGTAGAGAACATCATTAAAATGTTAATGAGTCTAAAATATATGCACTCACTGTGTTCGAATTCATCAGCAGTTTTCTTTAGGCACATTCTCTTTTCACCTGTTTTGTATATGCTCCCCCCCGCAATTACGTTTGCCAGAAATTCGTAGTAGGGCTTTAAAGAGTGAAATGCACAACATTTCATAAGTTTATGGGAAGAACTGTTAAAACACTTAGAACTCAATGTTCTGTACACTGCAGTGCTTCTTACTTTGTGGCTTTCTTACGGAACTGGCCACAATCTCTTTCACCAAGACAATATATGTCACCTCACTTGATTGACCTCCACAGAGCCCTGCCCTCAACTCTACTGAACATCTGTGGCACGGACTGGAGCGTAGGGTGAGGTCAAGGGATGTTATCCCCACAACAGTCAAGGACCTCATAACATGCCTGCAGGAAGAATGGTCCAAAATTCCCATTGATCACTGTCGTACGCTGGTGGAAAGCGTGCCCCTTAGGATTACTGCAGTCATCGTAGCGAAAGGTGGTCCTACATGGCTGTTTGTTCCTCACACCATGTGTTGTCCGTTGACTTCTTTCTAAACAGCGTGTGTGTATCGAGAATTACTGATGACTTTAAAGTATAAAGTGAAGGTGAACAGATTGTATATTTCATGGTTGCTGTAAGTCAAAGAATGTGAAGGATAATAAGCGTAAAATATCGCGCAAATTAGGCACATTTTCTTTATTCGTGATGCTTATTAGGAGATATCAGCCGTTATTATATTATTTCTATTACAAGAAATAGAAATATTTTTGGCTGGGTTTCGTGAATCGAAATTATACATGATTTTGCCGAGTAGGGTGTCTTTCTCTCTCGCTTATTGACCCATCTACCATCTATTACTCTTCTGAGCTAAAGATAAGAGAAGTGCCCCTAACACAGAATTACAATTGAGTTGATGAGGAAAAAGTATGGATGAGTATTCGACCAAACGATCTAAACTGCTTGAAACCTATTCCTGTACAGATTCAATATCTTTCCTTGGAGCAGATTAATACTTCTCTTTGTGCAAGAGAAGATGTATTCAATAGATAGGAAAAGGTTCTACAAAAATCATTTTATATCCTACATCGTAATGAGGGTTATCGAAATTACCATCATTTGATAAAACGAATTTATTGTTCGTAAAACGATTAATAGTTCGTAAAAACTCAGAACCTTAGAGTTAATTCAAAGAAGCAAGATTTCATTGATTATTTGCTAATTATCTGGAGCTTCAATGACTTTGGAGCATTTTTTCGTGTTCTAATTACTAAAATTATTCAGTAACAAGCACTAAATTCAATTTCGCCTCTACTGATGGCCTTTTGTTTATTGAACAACCTGAATTTATGTAATCTATTTCACATGCATTACATTTTTTTTTGTTTCTGAAATTAGTCACCATATTGTCTAACTGCAGAATTAGTCTACGATAGTTCTTTTTAATAATAGTAAGCTAAAATTATAAAATTTCTAATATGTTAAGATATTATACAGTTCTTCATTTTTTCACCTTCATTTACCTTATCTTCAACACACATACACTGCTACAATCTTGAAAAATTCTTTATTTCACTAAATTACAAGCAATTAAGTTTAAGAAAATTCAAGTTTCGTGCAGTATTCGAGTGAGAGTACAGACAACTGTACATATATTTAGCGTACATTTTCGTGGGAATATTTGTTGCAGAACAAAAGAATAATGAGCAGGTAAGCTAGCCTCCAACCTCGAAATTCTGGTCCTGCCTGATGACGTTTCCTGTTGCAGAAATACACACATCGCCAGCTGTAAGGCGATTCTCATGGTAGAGAAGCATATATTTGACAGTGATGAGGAAACATGGCCAAAGGCATCCAGAAGAGGAGCTCTTACATACTGTACCTTCATATTATTTACACAGGGAATCAGCAGCGGGCTGAAGCCCACCTGTTGCTTTACAGGTTATGTAGAGGGCGCTGGCAATCAACAGGTGCGACACAACTGTGTTTTGTACCCAAGGACATGAAAGTTGATATCAAGGAAGCAAGAGATAGGGAAAAAAAAATAAGCAGACTGACCTTTGTTTTTTTATCGATAACGGTAGATGACAAACACGAATAACAGTGAGAGATGTTCGTATTAAATTAAACATACCGTTTAACACACTCGTAATTTCAAATAACTGATAAATCACAAGTGCATATTTATATGCATTATATTATGATAATCCTACCCAAGAAAGGTTGTAATGCTATAGCACAGTACTTTGAATGAAGAAAGGGTTAGATAATATTGAAACCTTGCTCTAGAGACAAAATATGTACGTATTTTGTCTCCAGAGCAAGAGCAAAATATGTGTACTAGTTTCTTATTAAAAAATTGGTCTGTTTTTAATATCTTTGACCATTTCTATATTTCGACATATTTTAATTCAAATGCATATTACACATCTTACTAATCTTCAGTGGCGGCTCGTGGCTTTAAATCGTGGGCGGTGCTGCAACTTTAGAAATACACATACACACTGTAAGTACAGTGTATATGTGGATAAAATATCAAAATTATGATAAAAATTTTAAAACAAATTAACATAAAAAAATATTGTTTATTATCGATAAAATTATAGAGTTTGGTATAATTCAAAATTACTTAAAAATAAAACCCATTATCATAACCCCAATAACGTTCTACAATAAAAATTATAACAAATGTTATGTCTTTAATTGTAATGTCCAACTATTTAAAGAGACGGAGTAAACACGATAAGCACTACGAACACTCTACTACTGGCGCAAGCTGCATATAAACAACAGTGGAACTGCGCGACGGACAGTGCCGCATTACACTAATAGCTCGCATCTCAATATGACGTGTATGTGCTTGTGCGCCTAGCAACATGGCACTGTGGAAAACACAGTGCCGCTAGCGTCCTTTGCCCTCCTAAGTGCTACAAGATGGATTTTTATTATTTTTATACAAAATAAGAGAATTGTATAGGATTGTTGATGATAGAATTAAATATTACAAGCAAATATAAATAAATTAATAAATATATTTATTAATTTATTTAAATTAGGGGTGCTACAGTTCCGCAGTGCCTATGCACGAGCCGCCCCTGCCCATCTTTCAAACCACAATCTAAGTGATCATACAATTTTAATTATTTTGCCTTATGAAATCTAGCTACTGTGAATTTTTTGGAGGAAAATCTACGAGGGGGGCGGGAGAGTTCTGATAAACACCTAGAAAAAAAATGTTTTTTCATATGAAAATTTTTTAAAATTTTTTTCATATCAACGTTTCTTAAATGTTTTTTTCTTCTTTTTTTCAGAAAATATATTTTCTTTTAGGATATATAAGAAGACAAAATTAAATTTTGTTCCAGGTGTTTATCAGAACTTTCCAGACCCCCCGCCCCCTCGCAGTTTCTGGTAGGGAATATGCTAAAATATTCTGTTTCTATCTGAAATGTAAGAAAATCATCAAATGACATTTGATTTTCCACCTCTGTCTGAATAAATGGTGTACCCACTGTCCAATCAAAAATATTGCGAGTTAGAATCCCACTGAGGACATGCAAATTTGTCGACCACCTTAATTGGTAGATGAATTTAATCGTACTATATATGACTACCAAATCTACTTATTTGGCTTGAAGTGGGCGTTTTAAAGAGCTTTATATAATCTCTATGGCAACGTTTTCTCCTCTAACTCCCAACTCACCTGTAGTACTAATACAAGCCGATAATAATCATTATGAAATTCATCTACCTGAACTATTGCGTGGCACACTTAGAGATTCAAGACAAAATTATAGCTCGGCGATCAAGAGCTATCTGAAATATCATAAAGAAAAATTCCTATGAGCCATAGAAACTCTTCGCAAGTTTATTTCCTTGTATTGATCGAGGAACCCTACTCGAGAGAGATCTCCTGTGTTCGATACGATGGTTATCATAAAATTATTTTCATGCTTTCTCGTCATTTTTGGGTATTGGATAGCTACGGGCATTCTCTTTAGTATGAATAATATGGTGAAGCATTTCAAGAAATCGCAACGTATAGCAAACGGAACATTTTCAATTTTTCTTTCTGGTGAAGGGTAAAAACCTAAGGCATTAAAGATTTCTAACCAGTCCAGTAATTAAAAAAATGGCTAAAAATTACTTCACTAAAGTTCAAGAACACTGAACTTTAGTGAAGTGTATCAACAAAGAGCCGATTTAATATAAGATGTTAGTCGATAGAACTTCAATATGTTTCAATATCAGAACTTCAGCACTTAAAATGTCCACGTAATTCTGATTTTGCAGGTCTCATAACTTTTACATAGCTGGCTGGAAAGATTCTAATCAAATTGTACAACAGAGTTTTCATCTCTATCGAGTCAAGTTTTGTAGCAAAGGATTCTGTTTTTAAATATAATTTGGTACCATTATACTCTTAAATAATAGTCTTATTTGGAAAATAAATAATTATTATTAAATCGCGTCCTGACAAATAACAAGTACGCTTAGTATTGTCGAAGTTCGAATTTAAAAATTTATAAAATTTATAAAAAGTCTATACCCGAAATGCTGCTTACAAAAGCAGTCTCTATGCATGTGTTGGTATCGACGACTTGGAAATACCCGGATTTATTTTAGGTGAACCTTTACAAGTGAAATCATTTTTATCATACTCGTATCCTATGGAGGTTGAAAGGGTTTTGCCTCTAGGAAATACAGATTTCTTCATCCTACTAAACAAACTGGCTATAAGAACATATGCGACTAAGAAATAATAAACTGGTCTCATAGTTTTTGTTGTTTACGATATAACTCCTGCACTGCAAAATTCTCCGTTTGATTATAAATTTCGAAATCGATTGAATAATGCGACCTCTAGAGGTATATTCGGCAACCTATTTTCTTCCTATTTAAGAACCGCAGCCAATTACGAAGAACTTACCAAATAATACTTAAGTATTCTGCGATTTTGGTCGATATCTGCTTAGAAAGCGATATTTAAACAAATCCGCCCTTAATTTTTATCCAACTGAGATGAAATTTTTCAGATTATCCTAAGTACTGTCAAGAATAACTACTTTCCAAATTTGGTCCGTGTCGGTTGAACAAGGCCAGCTGTACAGGTATGTGTGGAGGAAACTCTCCAGTCCCAGCTTTCTTTATTTTAGTTCGGAATAGGGTTTTGAGTTCATAAACTTTGGCTTATGAGTCAGTTTAGGGAAAAATACATGGACCCGACTCGGTGAAGCAAATCAAGGTTTCATTTTTGTTCACGTATCGTTTTTACAGTAAAAATCCTTCGAGTTTGATATTCCTCCAACAGCTCCAATATTTGCAAGTTCTTTCGATGTCGTCATGATCCTTCCTTCAACAAAAACAATAAAAGGAAGAGTTTCTGAAGCAGGTGAAATCGAGAAACAATAACGGCGTAAGTAGCTTGTCTCATACTTCGAAATGTCGCACCATGAAAACAAGTCATCTGAAGCTTAAATGAACCGTTGAAAGCTTGGTAAGTGGCCAAAAATTGTCATTACGTAATTAACTCCGAGGAATAATAAGTTTTCCTGATAATATGATGGTTAACATAAAGAAATATCTGTAGAAGGTCAAATTGTGATGCAATTTTATTACGTGTTTCTCATTTTAATGACTTTCAAGCGACCATTAAAATAAGAAATTTTTGTTCTTTTAAAATCCTTACGACATCGCCTGCAATTTCAGCTTTTCAAGTTTCGTCATCGGCATGCACTTATACAATACACAATCAACACCCTCATAACGATCCCTTAATATTCTCATAATTCATTTATCCTTTTTTAAACTGTTGGAAAATTACTTGGAAAATGTATCCTTTTGGTTTAATTTTTGATAACTATTCGATACAAAGAAAATAATTATCTATCATATTCGACACCGTCAACTAAGGAACAGTTGTTTTAAAAATTGTAAAACATGCTTGGATATTAAGCAAGACCTTACTGGAATATGACCTTAGGAGTTGCTTTGATATGACACAACATGAGGATACTTGAGCAGGATTAATCTTGTAAACAGCGCCATACCAACACAGTCCCGATGATGAAGGATATATTCTTCGAAGCTCTTGGTCAATTTCGAAAATTTTTAATTTCAAAAGCAAATTTTAAGCTATTTTGCTTTAATAAATGAATACCACTGAAAAAATACATCAAATCAATTTCTATAAAAGCAAATATCCCCGATTTATGCGAAACATTCCCACGATGATCTCGAGTTTTTGCCCAATATCAATAATATAAAACGGAAGTTGTGTTCGTACTCATTTGCATTAATGCATTTTATGGGAAAACATTGGTTTCATTATTGTTGTGTTATGAAATAAATGGAATAATTTGCATTCATGTATGTTTTGTAAAACATTTTCATAACCAATTACTACATTATAATAATAAAATTCACTGCTTGGACTTCATCAGTTAATGTGTTTGTGAAAGGATTGCTGATTACCATATTTATTTTCTTTTTTTGCACATCTTATAGCAAGTTCTTCCCGTTTTGCAACTCCCATGTTCCCCCCCCCCCTTCCCGCTCCAGGTTTTGTAACTCTCCTTGCGTGTTTTTGGCGCTCATTTAAATACATTATCATAATGACATTTTAATTAGTAGTGTATTTAAGTTGTTTTTGTTACTCCTTGAGTTTCATTACCTGAAATTTTCATAGAAAACAAAGTAATTCAGTTAACTTGTTCATTCGGGACCATTAAATATCGTATTTTTATTAGAAAAATTATTTCGTTGTTAATTTTTATTAAAAATTAATAAGAAAAATACTGAATATCCTTCTCACATACACGTTATTGCTAATGGGCTAGTGAAGCGTAATATATAGCCTCAACTGTCAACCCCGCCTTCACGTGGTACAACCTCTTTATACGAAAGTGGAGATCTGACGAACAAATATCAGCAGGGAAGTATATTATCAGGATAAGAGGAAATGTTATCCCACATTCCGCCTAGGGATTGACTAAATAACCTATCCTCAACCTATTCCAAACACGCAAAAAAAGAAAGATTGACGATAGGAAGGGACATCCGGTCTTGAATCATTTACTAAAATCTTTGAGAAGTAGATCTAGGGAAGGATGGCGAGTCCCTTGTAAATAGCACTTATATCGTTCTGCCTGTGCGATAAATTTTCTAGAGTACCTCACCAAGGGGGCGGCCAGTTTAAAAAAAAGTAAGTCGTTCAGAAAGCACTCTCACTCTATCTTTACGATGACTGAAAGACAAAAGGAGATTTTCGGAAGTCAGTGGAAAGCAACACCCGAATGGACTTATGAACCTAGAAATAAAAAAAGGGGATCGAGATTAGGAAGAGATTTTGGTTTCAAAGAAATCGGAACTATCCATATCAGATATATGAAAACGGTTTGTTATTAACAAATGAATTAAGATAGGGGAGATGGATGGAAAGCTTGTAAATATAATTTACGAGAATCAGAACGAAAGAGAACCAGGAAAAAGCATTAAAGGGAGTGGCCTCGCGAATGACTAGAAATTATGTCCTTAAAGCGTGCGTCAGCAGAATTCAAGATAGGCATAATCAACATAAGAAGTCATCATCTTCCTATCTTGTATTAGGCCCCGGGGACTGTTATGGTCTCATTCCATATTTTATATTGTCTTCCAACTGATTTCTTCCCCACGGGTTTGTATTCAAGGATTTGTTTGGTGATTCTACTATTGTCCATTCTTTCAATGTGCTATTTCCATTTGCATCTGCAGTTGTGGGTGTATTCTATTATTGGTTGTTCGTCGGAACAGTCGAACTGGCAGAACTGGAAAAGTATGATGTGAACATAGTTGTATTACTGAGATCCTGCTAAATAAAAGATGTTATATTCGGGCACTAACAATCAAGGAAAGGATGAGAAAGGAGTTGATGATATTCAACTCCAAACACGAAGACTTGATTGGTTAGTAATTTCAATTAGTTATGTGGACAACTCACAAAATAGGGAATTGGGCAATGAAATATATTTGTGTCATTGAGCCCACAGGAAGTTCTAAGGAAGAAGTGGAGAAATTTCTGTAGTCCGAGATCTAAACAAGAGGAAATGAATCTTAGATATATGGAAGTGTTTTGGGAAATTTTTGTACAAAAAAAGAGCAAACTAATGACGATGGTAAGTAACTACAGGATTCTATTCAGAACATGGACTAGTCATCGTATTAATACCATGTTTCAAATATAAAAATGTGCACAACTTCAAATAGAGCGAAGAGACGAGAAACAAATTGTTGAATAGATCGTTAGTGGTGATAACTTCACAATATTCAGGACACAAAACGAATATACAGGGGATTTTAAACTGACTGGAAGTGATTAGTTTTAAGTAGGATAAAAATGAATATCATATAAAGAAAAGTATTTAAGGTTTTAAAAGGAATTACAGTTTAATCGGCTTTAATGGGTGACTGTAGACTCGAATACAAATATTATTCGAGACAAAACTCGAAACAAACCTTGGAGGATCAGTGGCAAACTTTGAAGCGTTAATTATTTCGCCCAGTGAAGTTTTAATGATAGAAATAGAAAACTCTGTGGTGGACATAAGAATAGGCAGTCCTGGAAGAGAAGAAAATATATCAAAATTCCTAGCAAGGTAGCCAGGAGAAGCCCTAAGAGCATAACAATGGAGAGAAAAATGTAAAACGAAGGAACATGAAAAAGCAAATAAAGTCAAGGGAAGACTGGTAACAATATAGATGATAAATATCAGATTTTTGCAAGCATACTTGAGAAGAGGCTAAGAAAAAGTGTCGAAGAGAAACTGCCCAATAACTAATTGGATAAGGATCTGTACTAAAGATCCGGAAAAAAACAAGAAAAGATGCTAAGAGAAAAGCTGTCTACCATTAGGTTTTGTAAAGGGGTCATACACAGAACTACACAGTAAATATTCGAGTTTTAGGTCAGCAGTTAGAATTGAGTGAAGTGCAGGAAGGTGACTGATGTAAAATTAGGTGTGAAACAAAGCCACACTCATCTTATATCCTTATTCATCATCTGTATGGATTACGCTATGAAAGAACGTGGGTGGCATTAAACCTTATATTAGAATTGGCGATATGAAACTTAACTCTTTGCTTTATGGAAATGATGTACTCTTAAACACATCCGGTGTACGTCTCCAAAATTATTTAAATTGAATAATAACTGTAACAAATTTGGTAGTAAAAATAGCAATAAAAAGACCAGTATTCTAAAACATAGGCAGCAAAATATAAAACTCCAGATGCATGCTCAATGGAGAACATATAGAAGAAGGGAAATATTTAAATTTTTAGTGAAGACAGAAAATAAAATATGGAAATTGACAATAGAAAAATAAGCAAAGCTAATATTGTGGGGAAATAAATATATAGAATAAGAGCGAAATTAGACAAAACAGTAAACTAGTAGTGTATAAAGACGGTGCTCAAACCAATTTTAACTGATGGATCTGAGAGCTGTAAGGAAAATAAGACAATTGAAAAGAAGACTGGAGACTAGAAATATAATAGTTCTGAGGAAAAAAAAGTCTAGGTAAAAGATAGCATCAATAATAGAATCGTATTAAAATTGAAGTTAGTAAAATAGATGTTTGATGCCAAGAGGACCACTGGAACTTGGTCTTCCAATAGGAAGACCAAGATCTAAGTAGATTGATACAGTGAGAAATGCCTCTATAGAAAACAAAATACAAGATTTCGCAATAGTCGGAAACAGTTTTTGTTCCCACTAAAACGTTTTTTTTTTTTTCATATGCTAAACAGTGTTTCTGGATAATGCTTGCAATTAACAGACATAACAGAATGAGACTTCTCAGGCAAGAAATACAGAAAGAATTTCCCCGAAAGAAAATCACTAGAAAAATGTATTGTCGACCAAAATGCATATAGATTTCTAGGTGCATGTCATAAGTAGTTCAGAACAGAAAAATTTCATGCGAAATAAGTCATTTGATATTTTTATTGATATGATAATTGAAAAATAAAACAGAAGAACTATAGGAAGTAGCACCATAGGTTATGTTTGATGAAGCACTCGCTGCTGAGTAAGACAGAAATTGAAGGAAACCTGGAAAAGAGTATCACGAGATAGAAGGCTGAAGATAATCAATCCGGCCTAGTGTAGAGTGTCTCCAGTTAACACGCTTTGAAATACCACAGTGGGTATATTTGTAAATATCTTCAGGTGGAAGACGTATTGTCATGGGGCCATGAAATTCTATCCCTGGTTATTGGGGTCTTGAAAATGTTCTGTTTGGACTCTAGAGCAATATTTTTAACATTTTAGAGACTACAAAACCCAACATAATTTTTTTTTCGCAAAATCCCTATTCGATAATTTTCATGAAAAATTATCTGAAATAAAATATAATAATGACCATTGCGTGAAAGGTCTTTTAATTAAGAAAGCATACAAATAATATAGTAACATAACTGTTCCAGAAATGTAACCCTTATACTCTGAGGAACCCATGAAAGCTTTCACGGAATAACTGATAGGTTCTCGGAACATAGTTTAAGAAACACTGCTCTACAGCATTGTTCCTGTTATCTAACACTGAACTGTCTTCGATACTAATATTAACGTGCGTTTACAATCTTCATATGTGAGATTCAAATAAAAAAAGAATACAAATCTCGGTGTATGATTGTATTATAGAGGAATACGAAAACCACTTCATATTTAGCCAGCAAAGGTTGGTCGATTGGTAAAGCCTCTGCTACTAATGGCGCAGTAAAAAGTTAAGCAAGTTTGAGCGAGGTTAGTAGTTGGAAGGAGTTCAATCGTTCGATGATGTTGGCACACTCTCCCTCAATGAGTCTTTGGACTCCCTGGAGGTGTCACATAATAATTTAGAAAGAATTGATAAAAAAAAGGGGGGGAAGATTCAAATACCTAGAATCAATGATGGAGGAGACGCAAATGTGAAAGGAAGAGAGAGTGCAGATAGAGAATGTAATAATAAAAATTCCTCACATTGTATGTCGTAAGATCTTAATACTCAGTATTAAGATCTTACTTGATGAGCTATAAGTTATTTTTCTAGAAATGAATAATGAGACGCTACCGTGACAGGTGGAATTAGGAACGAAAGGATGAGCGACAGTTAGTGGGTGGAGGAGTCTCGAGGATGGCTTATATAGTAACAATCTGCTGTTGTGGGCATCATTGGAGGAGGGTCACGAGGCATTTGTTTCAATGTTAACTATCTTAGAAGTCCTAAAATAAAGTGATTTAAAAAATAATATATAATGACGATGTTTCACTATAATTAAACTGGATCTATAAAATCAGTAAATGAATGGGAAATTTCATACAGAAATAGAGTTAGACCAGGAAATGTTATTTTACATAAACTATTTCCCGAGGCAATAGAAGAAATTTTAAAAATCTCGAATGCTAAAATGGAGAAACTACAGTAAATGGAACTAATTAAATCACCTAGAGTTAAGATTTGCTGATGATATTCTTTTAGGAAACTTGGCATAAGAGCTTGAATAAATGTCCAATGAACTAAATGCAGAAAGTACAGTAGAAAGGATTAAATATAAAGTCAAAACGAAAAAATATATAATAAATATATAACCAAAAAAAAAAAGCCAGTGAATATGGATCACCGGGAAGTTGATATACAGTAGCAACACATTATGTTTACTTAGGCCAAAAGATCACAGTAGAGGGAGGCAATGAAAGTCGTAAGTTGGATGGGGGTAGCTGTCGACAGTTGTATACTTCTGGCCACAACGTGTGGAGGTGAAGCAGGAAATTTGACTAAGAATTGACCGACAAGCTGTGGTCTACCAAAAGGAAAATCTTAAATTTTTCTGTGGGTAGTATTACGTTCTATCTTGAATTACCATTCAAGACAGAACGATTAAAAGATCTTCATGGCAATAGGCAGTCATAATGCAAGAAGTAATATTCTAATATGTAGTAACACACACACACAGAGAATTGAGGACTTTGGGGAAGCCGTTCGTCCAACAGTAGACAGAGAATGATGAGGGTTGTACATTTACGAATATAAAATGAATGAGAAGGATACGAATTTCTTTTGAGATGACGTTAAGATGATACCTTTTTAGTCCTCGATCCTGTCCGATCTTTTCTATGCTGATGAGTTCCATTCATCTCTTCAATCGGATCTTCCCAGCATCTATAACTCTCCTTCCTCTAAAGCGACCCAACTGAAATGTGGGAATAATAATACTGCAGAATAATTCTTGCTATTATACAGATTTCATATGAAATTAGGTTAATGCAAAATTCGCGTCAAGACAAGTATAGCAGTTTGATTGTGCTCTTGTTTAATAAAAGTTAAAAAGAAAGTTATAGAGAAAAAGAAGAACATTAACAACAGAACACATTTGTTAAAATATATTCATGTATCGTTATGGATATTACTGTCTGACCACAGATCCGAGACCCTAGTCTGGCAACTTGCCAAGAAGAGTCAATTCATGTTGGGGAAAAACAAATAAGCTGATGCATGAATTGGTCACCAACACGCGAAATCACGTGCTTTATACTTAACATTTTCCAACTGTTATACAAGCAAAATAGTTACCACTTTAAAAACTACAATGTTCATAAAAAAAGTTAATTTTCCGACTTGTAATAATAAACAAATCATCTCACAAGACGGATTGATTACCCTATTCTAGGAATGGATTCTCCTTCTTCTGACATGCGCAGAAATGTCCAATGGTCTCGTATCTGTGGGCTTACAGTACTTACTTTACTGGGTTTTTTTATCATCAAAATGTTTCTTTTATTGTATACGTTTTGGTAAAAAAAATAAAATTTACTTTGAATTCTGGTATTTTTTCATCTTGAGTTTCATATTACAAAATACATTTTTTGTAATATGAAAAATATTACAAAAATATTTTGTAATATTTTTCATATTACAAAATCAGTCATCGCTTTCGTGTCTGATTCTTTTGCTTTGTCATCAAATATTTTACGACGCACGAAACAGAATTTCAGAGCTTCAGCAACCATTAATTTGGTGCTTAATTTCGTTCTTAAAAACGTGATCGCATATTTATTACCTAAGGTGCAGGGTAGGTTTCAATGTATTGTGGGTTTCAAATCTTCCGTGGCAGAATCACATAAACACTCAGTAATTCACTTGTAAGATGTCTTATCTTTCTCCCTCTCCCTACACAGGCTCACCCATTAATTACGAAAGAAGAGAATGATTTACTTTATTCTTAGTATACCAAACTAGCCAGCCAAATACACTCTAAGAATCCATCTACTCTCTGTATTCAGGGCCGTACTTATGCGCACGAGGTCCCAGCTAGAGCTTCGTGCGCCTGTGCATAAGTACGGCCCTGAATACCATTTTAATATACTATAATCAAATTTTGAACGTAGACTTATAATGAATGTCATTCCACACATTAACCCTATGTACGCAATGCTAATTATCGCTTGCAATGTCATATAAACCAAAAAATAAGGACCTTACTCTGTTAATCATGATCCTATCATTTTACGTTATCTGCAAAATCCTTATTTTTCTTTCCTTAATTATTTCAGATAAGGCGATATTGCGTGAGGTTTCAAAATTTAAGGTGATTAAGACTATCGTAATATATTCCGTGACTAAACAACAGATGAATTTACCGCTATTACTTTCAATGCTAAAAGAGCGTGAATGGCAATTGAATGTGGCCTGATTTATTTAGTTCGAGAAAAACAGAAGAAAGATCAAGCAACTACAGGAACTTTAGTAATGGTTATGATGCCCTTTAGGATTCTAAAGGCCGGGACTCAATTCCCTTTGTAGCACAAACTAAGAACTCTTCAAGTAAAAATGATTTGGCCGATATCGCACACCGATAGCAGAGACTTTATTCCACAAAGCGTGCATGCTAGCAAAGAACCCACACAATTTACATAACACTCTTCATGGCCTTGTTTGCTTTGACATAATCTAAAACAAAAGCATCTCAATGATGGAAGAAAACAAAACAAACTTCTACTTTTAAAAGAAGGCAAAACGACATTGCAAGTAAGATCAAAATACACAGATGCATTTCTTGACCTTCTGTTTTGCTATTTGAACTATACCCATTCACCTTTATTTTCATTTTTTCTCACGTGACCTAACAAGTTGAAAATAATGACCACTCTTATGTACCGTATCCAAGCTGTCAATTTACAGATACTGATAAGAGTTAGCTATCACGTTATGACCTCCTAAGAATGACGGCAACCAACCGTGACTTTAATCATAAAAGTGGACCATATGGGGCGTTGTTTATGTTCACTGGGGCAATTTATTTTTCAGCATAATTACTTCATAAAAGCCAGTTACTTGTATTACCATGTGTGTTTGGGACAAAGGATACGACCATAATAAGCCTTTCCATTTTTCTTCTTTCTCCATTGGCCGTAACGAAGCGTCCAAATGTCACAGTCATAGTATTATGCAAGAGATAAAAAACAATAAGCGAAACGAACATAATTCCAATAGGTGCTGAGTATTTTCTAATCAAATCGAGTTTAGTACCTAATAAAAAAAACTTGTTTTGTCCCAAAGCAGCCTCGATTGAACGGTGATGTTTACTACACTTTACATGTGTTTCAACATATTTTTTTTAACAAAAGAATATTGAAATGGATGATCGTATATCAAGCGCATGATTTAATTCTTACTTCATTCCACGTGATGTCCACCAAAAGATGGCAACCATTAAGTCTTCCATTCTTCTTCGATCTACTAAACCTCCAAATTAGCTTAAAACTATTATTTAATGTTATCCATTTTGAATCAAATACAAACTAAATATAGAATGAGTAGATAACCAATCAGAATGTTTTTCTTATAATGATTTATATCTTTCTAGATCTTATTTTATCCTTAAGAGGGCGGTATCTTTTTAGGACGTCTGATACAACAAGACGTTTGACTTCCACTAACTGTTGATTGCAGCTGAAGTTGATAGAGTAGGTGGTATAAAGCCATCACCCTACTTATTGGGGAGGCTTGAAGTGCTTGAAAAGAGTTCTATGATTAGTTTCTGAAGCAGGGTTCCCCTAATGCACGAGAGCTTTATAACCTTTCTTTCATGAGATTAATATAAAAATAGTTCGCTTCTGATTGTGAAGAGCGTATTCAGTTAGCTTGGTAAATTTATCTTATCAAACAAATTGGCATATTTTCTTACTGTTATTTTGGCTGATCTTTAAGTAATCGTAAAATGATACACTTCCGAAGCCTCAGGATTAGAGAATCTTGTCATTATGTTCTAAGGAAGCTACCCTATCGAAAATATTTAGCATTTGCTTTTAGAAATTCATTCGATAATAATGGCCTATTTACAACAAATAGTTTTTCTTTTGGTCTCGTAATATCTTATTGTTAATGATACAGAGATAGTTCGGGATGGGGATTTTAGATCAGCATTTTCAATTATCAAAACTAAATAAATTTTTGAAAAAAAAAACGCGCGTAAGCATTATGTTCAGCTATTCCATATGTGCTAAATGTTTTGATAAAGCTTTTAGAACATAATACAGAATTAATAAATATATAATATAATAATTATATTGTTCCAATAAATAACCTTCGTAGATTATAACACTATACTGGACAATCTTCATATAAACTAGATATTGGCTCGAACAGATGAATGCAGTTATCATTAACAAAACTCCATTAAAAACGTAAATGTAAGCGACAATCTGTACTAGCATTATTACTATTAGTACAGTGCATATTTTACAACCTTAAGACTATCTATAAGAGAAAAGAATAATAAGAAAAAAATGTTAAAAAATAGTTATCCAATTTTGGTATGATTAGATATTCAATGTCGTATTATACTGGTGGAATTAGGCTAGAAGAAACTGACGAGGCTTAGGGATCTTGGAGTGTTAGTAGATAGGAAGTTGAAGTTCAGGGGCCATGTGGAAAAGATTGCAAATACAACTCAAAAGATAATTGCAATGCTCAAACGAACGTTCACATGTAAAGATAAGGATGCTATTTTACCTCTTTACAAGGCCTTGATATGACCTCACTTGGACTATTGTGCGCAGGTCTGGTCTCCTGGTTTCCGTTGTGATTCTGATATATTGGAGGGAGTGCAAAGGAGAGTGTTAAGAATGATATCAGGTTTGTGGAATAGTGATTATGAAGACAGATTGAGAATTTGTGGACTGCAGACACTAGCAAACAGGAGAAAGAGGGGAGATATGATTGAGACTTACAAACTTCTGAAAGGATCACACAGGATTTCAACTGATGGAATTTTTCAATTTATAGAGGGGGGGGGAAAGGACGAGTGGGCATTCTTAGAAGCTGAGAATGAAGGCCTCTAGAAGGGTATGAGGGCTAGATTTTTCTTTCAGAGGGTGGTGGTGATTGGAATGGATTGCTATTGGATGTTGTGATGTTGTGAGTGCAAGAAGTGTGAATGAATTCAAGAATAAGTATGATAGCTAGGGTGTGTAGTATGTGGCCTCCCTCGATGAGTATCTGACTCCCTGCAGGTCTCTCTTAACAATAATAATAATAAAATGCAGTCCAGGATGTCCTTCAAGCATCTATTTTCAAGTGACGAGTTTTGAATAAGGCTAGGAATGCTTTGATTATGTGACGCCTTCCCTCGCTTGAATCAAAACCGATGTTAAGTAATTTGGGGAGATGCTTGCTTACATGAGGACGTCACCTGTGCGCCATCATCATGGTAAATGATTTATATGAAAAGTCCTAGGCAAACACTGCTTAGAATATAACTTTCATTTTGGTGGGAAAGAATATCCATGAAAGCTGAGAATTGAATGAATCTGTAAATGAGATTTGCATTTGACTTTTTCGAAGAATTTGGAATCATTTTTGCTGACATGCGATCGCCATAATGATTACCTCTTCATTCTAAGAAAAAAATCAATACTGTAACAGTTCAAGAATCATCCACAAAAGGAAGCACAAGAGTAGATTTGATTCTGTATAAATATTATGTAAAAAAATGGATATTTAATTGTTATTCTCATATAAATTATAGATATTGTCTGACAGTACATAAATATAGATTACTGTGCAGAACATATGCTGCGATGGAAACGTGACGTCATATCTTAGTCGACAATAAATGACGTTATCATAGAGAGAGATTAATTAAAAATCTTTAAGTCTACAAAACTCATTTATTGTTATTACTTCGTGTGATTGTTGTCTAAAGTAAGCCCTAGTTCTGCCACTAACAGAAGTTTCGTCTATCTCATTTAAAGATAGAAGTAATTTGAAAACAACATTATGCATTCTGGGTATATACGTAATAATACACATCTGTTTCCATGACAAAATATCAACATAAATTAAATAACTGGTTTTGATGAACAAATAAAAAGCAAATACATAAAAAGCAGAGACATTTATACAAACTCTACAAAGAAAAATTTAACCAGGTGTTTTGAATGTCAAAGAAGAAGAAATTGGTAGTGTGGAGAAAAGGAAAAACATTTCTAACAGCAAAACAAGGACCAGGAAATTCATTGGTGATAACGAATGATTTATTGCGTGGCAATAAGAATAAAAGAAGACGGATATGTTCAAATGAGTTTGATAGGTCCAAGAACTTGGAGAATGAAGACAGTTGATTTGTCATAAGGCAAAAAAAAATATTCAACAAAAAGATTCTGAATACATTTTGTGCTTATAACAGCTGTTGAATAGAAATAAGTGCGTCATTTTTTTTGCGAACTACTGTAATTATCTGAAGACTATTAATTTAGAAAAAGGAAATGTCCATTAAAAACTTTAATAATATTCGTGTCGGGCTTAACTTTCGTCTATATACAGGGTAGTTCAAAATTCCACGTACAAACTTTGAGGGGAGGTAGAGAACACCAAAATCAACCATATTCACAAAGGAAAGCATGACCGGAAACGCCACCCAAAAGTGATAGGTGGCGCTGTTCGTCAGCACTCCAGGTGAGCAATTGGGACTTCCTCATTCAAGCTTTCGACGTTGTACGAAGAACATGCGTCGTTTTACGTACGCTGAGATGGCAGACATGCACCTCGTTTATCATATCCAACTACTATTGAAGTGTTTTGAAGTGTTAAGTTACGCCTAATAAAGTTTTTTACACTACTTACTGCCTTGTGTTATTTCTGTATCTTTGTGTAAGTACTTCCGGTGGCGTTTCCGGTCATGCTTTCCTATGTGAATATGGTTGATTTTGATGTTCTCTACCTCTCCTCAAAGTTTGTACGTGGAATTTTGAACCACCCTGTATATATTATTTAAATATTCAAATTTTAAGCTCCTCACGGCAAAGTATGGTTATCATTGAACAGAAGCTAAAATTTTTAAATTCCCTGTCCGATGCATCATTTTTTCCCTTTTAAATTAGACTCAATAAAATATAATGCTTTAGAAGGGAGAATGCGAATACCATAACAGAGGGAATCCTATTTTTCTTTAATGTGTGGCAATAACTAAGTCGCTGATATCATTATAGAAGATCATGTTACCTCCAGCGTTCGTTAAAATCTATATGATATAGCAGATAAAACTGAAATAAATCAGTAGAAAATACGAACCCAATACAAGGAAAAAAAATCTTCAAAAACATCTCAAATGCACTTCGGCAACACCAGATTTCTAAGAGTTCAAAATCTCTTCTCTCTCTTGATTGCGTGTTATTTAAATTACTGTCGTTTTCTGTAACCCATTCATTCAAAACGTTTTGATCCTCCCTCGCATTTGAACTTTTTGTAGTTCAATCTACAAAACTCGGAAGTATATTTTCCTCGGTTATTTTTATGTATATAAATATAGCTTGAAGAGTCAATTATTTTCCCTAGGATGTGCTTATCCGAATGGTATACGTATATCTTGGCAGTTTGAGCCAATTCTTCTCACTGTGCTTCCAGTTCCCATAGGGCAACTATACGAGTAATATCTGAAGACAAAGAATGATCTTGCATCATCCTTTTTACGTAACTCCTATCAATTACAGATCACAATAGATACTAAAATATTCTGGTTCAGAATAGTATTTCTCAAACTAATACTCGTCTTATATTATCTCCACGCTCTTTTATACTCAAGTGACACTACCACCACAACATCCACCCGAAGTATTTTCCCATTTTCTCTCACCTCAGAGTTCTCCCTAAAACAATGAAGACCGTCAATAGAAACTTCTTTACTACCTGGAGATCGACTCACTAACCGTCAGTATGGATTCCGCTGTTCCAGATCAACAGCAGACTTCCCGGCACTCATGAACCAGTATCACGGAAAGGTTTGTAGATTTGTTGCCCTTGACATTTCTATTTCATCGAATTTGGAATTGGACCACTCAGCAAATCTCCATTATATTGTTTGCCTTCCATTCTTTGCAATTAGCTATCCAGTTTATCTCTGGTTGTCCACAACATACCATGTTGAATGTGACTCTCCTTCCACAT
Organism: Typopeltis vanoorti; assembly: GCF_054136105.1. NCBI lineage: Eukaryota > Metazoa > Arthropoda > Arachnida > Uropygi > Thelyphonidae > Typopeltis > Typopeltis vanoorti. The sequence continues at coordinate 72,398,156 of NC_143573.1, read as the reverse complement.
TTCTCTTCTTGGAGAATTCCTTTGGAGTTCCTACAAGGATCTATTCTACCTTATTATACATAAACGACCTTCTTCCACTACTTCAATGCCTATGCATAGTTTTGTTGTTGGTAATATGCTCCGTTCCTATTAATTAGGCAAACCTTAGTTTTAAGGTCTTCTCCAGCTAATACCTTAAACAATAACACTTGCCTAAAATTCTTGATGATCTCCAGAAGGCAGATAATTGGCAGTCCCTCTCTCACACAGGTTTACTTCAGTAACCGGTCCATTTATATTAAATATCTGTTCTGAGACACTTGAAATTTACGCGATAGACAGAGATTTTCGCTTAACAGGCACATCATTCTATCACTTGCCACAAAGCAAGGCATAACACTTGGCAGCTGACGACCAATATCCGTTTACATCCGCCTACTTCTATTCTCTAGAAAATAGAACAGGAGAGTATTCGGTGTTAATGAAGTGATCCAAAAGAACTACAAACTATCAATTATTCAAAATAATATCAATGGATTCTTTCTTTGCTAATTTTTATTTTAACGAAGATAATATTCAACTTTATTTAATCTATTTTCTATTACTGATGAAATAACTTAACTTTGTCACTGATGTCTTAAATTGCCCAACAAGTTCTCAACTATAATATAGATGCAATATTCGTCTAAACGTTTATATACAGGGTGGTTCAAAATTCCACGTACAAACTTTGAGGGGAGGTATAGAACATCAAAATCAACCATACTCACATAGGAAAGCATGACTGGAAACGCCACCGGAAGGTACTAGCAGGGACACAAAGATACAGAAATAACACAAGACAGTAAGTATTGTAAAAAAACTTTATTAGGCGTAACTGAACAGTTCAATAGTAGTTGATATATAATATGGTAAATTCAAGCTTTCGACGCATGTTCTTCGTACAACATCGAAAGCTTGAATGAGGAAGCCCCAATTGCTCCCCTTGAGCCCTGCTAACAGCGCCACCTATTATTTTCGGGTGGCGTTTCCGATCATGCTTTCCTATGCGAACATGGTTGATTTTGTTGTTCTCTACCTCCCCTCAAAGTTTGTACGTGGAATTTTGAACCACCCTGCATAATACCGCAAGAAACACCAGATTGTCGACATTAGTGATTTAATGCTTTATGATTACTCTGCCCCCCCCCAGGCTTAACAGATTGGAGAAGTATAGCTTTAAATTAAAAAAAAAAAATCTGCTATTAGGTGAAGATTTCTTGAAAATTGTTCAAATATTCATTAAAATTAATAACTTTCTCATTTTTAAGCATGATGACTTAAATATAGTTCTGTGTTTAGACGAATTTTTGATTCAGAGTTAGAGGAAAAAAGATAAGCGGGTCATTGGAAAATATTTTTCTGTGTAGAAATACCATACAACAGAGAGAGAGAGAGAGAGAGAGAGAGAATATGTTATTGCGATAGGCTACAGAGCTTCCACAGGTGAGCCGGTATAGACAAAGCCCTTTCTTGGAATACCTCGGTTCGAATCCCGTGTAGAATGCGAAAAACTTATCAGACCTTTCAACTGATTTAGCCGTTCTCGTACCCAAGGTTATTCTTTCTTCATCCCTAAAGAAGCAAACCGGCGCCGTGAACACCCATCGTCCTTGGAGGAAAGTAGTAGAATAATGGAAAGCCGGCTGCATTAAATTGCCTACGATCTGTAATTAGGAAACGTAACCCGACTTGGATGGATGACAGGCTGCTGAAACTATCCCTTCTGTAGTCTCGGTTGGGAATGAGAAAGGGCAGGCAAACTGCTTACAAGAACTCGTTGTCTAAAATTCATAAAATTCTGCAATCTCAAGAGAATCATAAGAAATAAACATGAAGAGTGTCTGCAATTTTAATATCAAAATACTTGGCCCATTTATCTGCATGTATCAGACAGAAATGAGAACTAACTACTTCTATTCCTATTTGAGATCGAAATCCAAAAACCGGTAATAGATTTTTCACTCTTAACTGAACTATAGCCGTGCATACAGAGCGTTGAAATCGACTACTGAGGACCTTTCTTTCAGGAGCATTGAAATAGGCAATGAATAGAACTTTTATCTCTACCGCAATCAAGAATATTCTTGGATTACTTGCATCGGTGAATTTTTATTATTAATAATTTAGGAGGACAATGGATTTGATGCTTCTTGACGACAGAAGAATGTGGGTGGTATACCAGCAGGTGTCAACTGAAATCGTGAATTTAGATAAAAACTAAGTCAAACAGTGATGGGAAATATCCTCTGAGACGACAAAGTACGTTTTCCTCGTTTAAAATGAAATAGGTACGTAACTGGTAATAATTTCATTAACATTTAGATGGTCGTTAAAGAGATCGTCCCCTACTAACTTATCTGAAGTCAAATTGGCTTCTGATTATGCTAAGCGCGTGTAAGAAGACATCTGATTCTCTGAATCTAAATAAAAACTCTAGCTTGATTCTTGGGACGGAGTGTCAGGGCTTCTTTGTTCGTTGAAGGTAAAAGGACAATACCTGCTGATGCTTGCACAACTTAGGATAAAACGGAGCCATAACATGAACTATGATTTTATATTGACAGTAGAATTATAATAAATGCCTGACTAGTACTGTCATTGTAGTTTGTAATCAGATTTTAGAAGTGTTTATTTTTTTATCTTACAGAATGGATTACCGATTGTACTTAAAGAGGAATTGTTAGCCGTTCACTTTATTTCTTTGATTCTCAGGCATCGCGATGGTGGGTCTTTTAAAACAGAGTTCAATGTTCAGTAGTTTTTTTGTGTTTAATGGAAATAAAAGATATGCATTTAATGAAAAGTTAGCACTTTGGTAATTGTAATTCGTAGCCTGTAACAACAAAGAGTCTTCTGTCTTGTGTTAATTATTTCTTACTCCCCACCAAAGAAAATCATGTGCAGACCACAACAAAAGAGGGAATACAAAGAGCGGCCTCAACAAGGAAGTGAGGGGTAATTGGGGTCAACGGCTGCTCATTCATATATGCAAACTTACGACATGTTTGATAGGGATGGTTCTTGGAACTTTTCTATTAACCTGCCTTGAAGTGAGGGTTGGCCTCTTCATGTTAAACGTTACCTCTGACAATTCGAATGTTCGGAGGTCAGCTGATAGGGTATCTGATTATCGCGATAGAAAAACGATCCAGAGAAGCAGTTACCTGTTTAATTAACTGATTCGTCCACTGGGATTTCGTGCTTAGCCTTATCCTTGACCACTTGCGACGTCCGCGCAGGACAGTGACATCGCGATGGGGAAGATGCAGCCAAGCAGCTGCTCCGAAGTTCTTTTTTGTCCTGAAAAATACGAGTTCGCAGACGTCGTAATCGCCCCAGTTCTCGACAGGAGGTAGGTATGAGGCCACGTGTCTGTCTCACGCAAACGATAAAGTGGTAGCCGTTCAGAAATTAGGCTCATACCTGGCCAGAGGGAGGTCCTGTTCGGCAGGTGTTTGGCGGCACGTTTAAAAAAAAGGAGGAAGACTAAAGACAAGTCACTGCCTTCGTTCGGTGTTCGTTTTTAACACGCGAAGCCGAAATTAATAAATGACGATTATTCTATTGTGAGGGAATGATCTTTTTCATACTTTCAAGGTTATATTGACTTATATAGTTAAGCTATATCGTGCGTATCCAAAGACTAAAAGACGCAAACATAGTCCAGAAAGAAAAACGTTGGGGAGGGGGGGAACACATTGCTCACGCAACTGAAATTCACACACTCCACGAATACTAATAAAATCAGTCAGTGGTTGTCAAGTGCATTCCTGCTGTTTAAAATCGGGACATTTTAATCCCCGAACAATTCATTGAGGATTCTTTTGACGCTATCAGTCAGTTTACCAATAAAAACGATAATTGAAATGACCAGACATGCTTAGTGGATAGCCTGATGCATATCGAAACGAATTCTGTTAATTAGGAAAAAGCAGAATATAAAAAAAAAAGTTGCATGGAACTTTGCAAAGTTAGTTCGTATTTCTCTTCGTTTTGTTGAGTGTGTGTTAGTGGACAGGTACCAGTGCCTCGTTATTTATTAACTACACACCGCGTGCTGAGCAGGAAAAACATTTACTGTGTAAGTCGAAACTGCCGTGACTAGCATAAAGGCTCAAACGCAAAGTGTTTGTGTAGAGCGACAGTCATAAATCTTATCAAGAGCGATGCTTGGAACATTTTTTTTTTCAACACACGGTTATAAAAGTGGGTGCAGTAAAATTCCTGTGTAATATAATCCTGGAATTTTCTTCAGACTTCTTTGTTGTAAATATGTACACCCTATAAACGTGATATTTCCTGAAACACACTACCTTATGTATTTAATGCAATCGATTTAGGCTAAGAACATCAGTATAATTTTTTTTGAGCTTCTGACATAATGAATGAAATCAATTCAGCTGAGCATCATTAGGATAAAGTGGAAAGCAATTTTGCAAGTGGAACCCATTGCATTCAAATATGAGATACGTGGAAAGCGATCGAATCAGCCTGGGCAGCATTCTTATAAAATTCTAAAGTGCGAATATTTGAAAGAGATTCTCCTGACAACTCTGAGAATGCTGCCGTTAGGTTTCACTTAATATAAGTGAAACTTATACACCTTCTGTCCAAAAAGAAACCGAACTTTTCGAAAATAGAAGAAACTAGTGGCGCCACCTGTTGTATCTTTTCGTTGTCGAAAGCGGTAACCTTCATTAGTGTTGTGTCAACTGTTTATGACATTTGTTTCATTAGAAGCCTAGTTATGGTGCCAAGAGAGTGACAGTGCGTTTTGACGAACGGTCGATCGTCACGATATTCATGCCGTACGCGACGAATTCTCGCTATCAGTCGCTTCAAAATATTTCTTCACGATAAACCTCCCCATTGACCGTTTGGCCAAGCGGAACGAATTCTTTATGGATAATGTCCTTGGAATCGTAGAAACAAATCAGCTTTGTCTTTACTTTTGCCTTCTCCAAGAGACTTTTTATCGGATGCCCTCTTCTGGTGGTCTCCACTCAGTACTCTGGCGCTTTGTTTCAGGCTCATACTCAAAACACGACGTTTCGTCACTAGTAACGATCGTTTCAAGGAAATTTGAGTCCTTACGAGCGGTTTTGATAAGGTCCTTGCAGTGTTCAATTCGATACATCTTTTGGTCGGCGGTCAACTTGTGAGGAACAAATCGCGAATTCAATTTACGAAGGCCTAAACTCTCGGTCAAAATGTTGTGCACGGTTGATTTGGGAATCTCCAATTCATCATCAATCAATCTCACGGACGATTTCGGGTTTTCTTTGATGAAATCACGAACTTTTTGGATGTTAACTTCGCTCAGTCCAGTTTTTGAACGGTCTGGCTTTTCGTCGTCCTCAAGCGTCTCACGACCACTTTGAAATCGCTTAAACCACTCGTAAACTTGAGTACGGGATAAGCATTCCTCACCGTATGCTTTTTGAAGCATTTGATGCGTTTCGGTATAAAACACAAAAGTCAATCGCAGGCTCTCTGTTTGAAACTCATTTTCCGACCGTTCGTCAAAACACACTGTCACTCTCGGCACTATAACTCGGCTTCCAATGAAACAAATGTCATAAACAGTTGACACAACACTAATGAAGGTTGCCGCTTTCGACAACAAAAAGATACAACAGGTGGCCCCACTAGTTTCTTCTATTTTTGAAAACATTCGGTTTCTTTTTGGACAGAGGGTGTATTAAACTGACCACTTTACATTAATTTCCATTTCGGTACATGATGTTAAAATTAAAAACAATATTTCCACCTCTTTAAATGTCACTCTTTCACATACAAGAACAGAAAAAAAAAACATGGCCATTCTTCACGTTCAATATCCGAAAAAAATCCTCAACAGGTATATAATTATTCTTAAGTATAAAAAGAACAGTTAATTAAATGGAATTTATTAATGTCGTGATATCAGACCACAAAATATGTCGTTACTTTCGAACATTGCTTTACGTTTAATAAAAATAATAAAAATTCTATAAATGAAAGCGAAATTTATTTAGTTAGAAACGAATCAAAAGAGATGTTTATCCACTTGTAACTTAAAAAACTATATTGACGTAAGCTAATTTACATGTTAATATCTTCTCTTCTTATCACACCTCCTTTTGAAGGAGTTTAATGGCATTTTTAATTTAATTCAGCTACTTGAAATAAATTTATGCACGAAATGTTAAATTTGTCAAATAATCACCTCAAATTATTTTATAGGTTGTTTTTGCTTTGTTAGTTTAAGGCGAATCTCATGTTATTTTGATACTTGATAAAATATATTAATCCGAATTAGCTTTCTCGTCTGTCTGAATGAATTCCAACAATAATAATTATCCCCGTTTCACAGAAACTGGATACCCCCCCCCCCACCATGATAAGCAGTATCAAGTTTGTAAGAAGTTAATTTACTTGGTTGTGGCAGCTTACCACGAAAGAAATGACGATGATCTCATATGGCATTTATATTCGATCGGTTATTATTTTCTACGACCTGATTTTGCCTGTTCTCAGCATGATTCAAATTTCCATATAAATTAATAGGATCTACTTATTACAAACCGATGCTGAGAACCTTTTTAGTTTCCATTGGACTGTTCCAATAATGTCTTCTGAAAGCAAATTTCCATTATTTTTCCTATACTCAAGTTAAACTTATTCGTGTGATAGTTTTTGAATGGGTCTTTCAATTTTTAGCAAATGTGATACTCTGAGTTTCATGATCATGAATTGAAGTATGAATAGTAGGGTGTCTTCTTTCGGTGCTCGCAACCAATGATTACTTAGATGTTTATTTACAAATATCTTGAGGGAAATTCTACTCAGAATATTTAAAAAGATGTTGAACAAAAAATAAGGAACCTTTGTAAGTTAAAAGACAGCAAATTTAAACATTTTGAGACTTAAATTTCTAAACCGCCTTTTGAACCATATGATTAAACTTATTTTATGTACAGTTTATGGTATCAGTGAACATTGCTTATGACGAAAGCCGTGGAGCATACCCAGAATGTCTTAACCGACATCTATACACTTCCCCGCTGAGCCTCTTTTATTTCAACCCGTCCCTCATGGAGTGTTGAGCTAATATTGGAAGGAAGGGGAGCAACTGAACGTTTTAATTATTTTTCTCGTAGAGAGAGCGTGCCCGACACGTGTCGAGCTTCGGGGATCGAATGTTCGCCGCAGATATGGATTGACGATAAGTCAGCGCAAGTAAGATGAAGACAAACAGTAACACCTGGCCAGCAGATGGCTCTAAAGTATATAAAACCACCCTCTTTTAACTAGCCAGGTGAGTGATCCTTGCATTTACCAACTGTTGTCTTGGTGTTGAAGTGTGCGGATCACGTGCCTCGCGCGTGAAGGTCGCACTGAAGAATGCTGATATGCGGAACTGTTTGAAGTATTGTAAACTCTGACTTTAATATACTGGAAGGAAATTATTACCGGAGAACAGAAGATTAATTGACAATAATTGTCACATCACGCATCTTCGGGAGAAAATGCAGGATTTTTATGAACCTGTAGTAAGGCTTATATGTAAACTTTAGATCCCCAAATCCCACTCTTCTCTCGATAAATCATTTTTTCTATAGGATGACAGTTTTACTAGAAAAGTATATATTTATGATTATCTTTACAAAAAAGATGAGTGGAATGTGGAGAAAGAAAGAGCAGGAAGATTTTCCACAATCGTTAGTCCGCATATAATGACGAAAGTTCTTTGGGGTTTTTTAAATTTGATTTTATTGCATTTTGGTATTTTAAAAATTTGTTTTATACACCAACATCCGTGCGTCTGAGCAGTAAGTGCAGTTTATTCTGCTCTGGTTACGCTGTTGGTACCACATGAATGACAACAACGGTCTAGCATTGTTGTAAATGGAGATTCTCCTCAGAGAAAGCAGATGATGCGATCTTCTTTCTCTGAGGTTTATTAAGACGAACTAATGTGTTCAAAACAGTGCTAAAATATGCTCAATAAAATTCACTTGTTTCTGACATTTAATATTAATTTCACAGGAAGTTTATTCAAAAGAATAGAATAATTTATACATGTACGTTCTCTTTTTTAAAATCTTTCTTTAAAAATTTAATATTTCTTTCCTCTTATTAACACACGATGAGAATTTATTTGAATTACACCGTTAAGGAGGGGGAGGAATGGAATCACGTGAGATATAAAGTGAGGGCAGGCAGTGCTCCAAGGACTAAACACACTAAATTTAGCTTAACAAGGATGCTGTTTTTCCGGAATTCAATTATTGTCTTATGCATAATGTATCAGTATCATAATTAAGTAGTGGTTGAATAAACCCTAATTACCACTCACGAAACGATGTATTGAAACGGCGAACGATATTAACTCTCGCTCAGTTAGCAGTCAAACAGGTGATCTCTTACCGACAGGAACAAAGTACGTCTTTACCAGGATAACTTGTTTAATAAATTGGAAAATGCGACCTTCTTCAAGACGGAAGAAAGCTTAATGAATCCCCGGCTTTAATCTGAAAGCAGTATTGTACCCAACTGTTATTTCTTTCTCACAATGGATTAATCCTTTTCTTATGCTAATAAAATGCATCGTATTACCTTCAGAGTTAATGAGTGATTTTTTTCCACGAGGTCGGTAACACATTAAAGCCTTCGTAACCTCACGAACATAATGCACAACATTTTTCTTCCGGTATTACCAGTGGAACTTTGGCTTAAATGCTAATTACTTTAACGTTATTAAACTGTATTTAGTATTCTGTAGTCGCGAGGATATTTATCTCTTTGTCTTGGTTGAAATCACGCTGATAACCTAAGAGAATTGTAATTTACAGCACTGTGTAGTCTTCTACGACAGTTTTAATAAACAAACAAAGGCTAGATGAAAAAGAAGTCTTTGGAGCTGCGTAATGTACAAGAAGGATTCATGTCTTACAACAATAATCGCCAAAATTCATAAGAAGTGACTTACAGAAAATTACATCGTATAATAAACATTGAAACCTCAAGGAAGTAAGCATCCTCTTAAAATTCCGGGTAGAGTTTTTGCTTTCTATTGTTTTGTCGTTACTTAGAGCCAGCTAAGAAATAGGACAAGGAGACCTAGACATCTGCTTGTGAATGCTATTGCATAAGTCATTTTCTTGGATTAATATTCTCGTTGTGTTTTAACTCCTTGAAAAAATGCGAGCTGGTTCCTTCTCTCTACTGATTCATATCTTAACATAAATCCGATTGCTCTTGAAGGAAATAATATGGTCATCGACAGCTGTTTCCCCACGTATGCTTCCTGTTACTTTTGCTTCGAGAAATCTGATGCAGGTGATGACAAACCGCTCACGATTCATTAAATCCTTTACGAAAGAACTGAAGTATTTGGCTCCAATGGATTTGAAACATTCTGTGCTGTACCAAAATTAAGACTCACGCTTTTATAGTCCGATAAAATAACAATTAGCTATTTTTTTTCATAACACATATATATTACGTTTTTTCTCACAAGCGTTCAAAGAATCGTGACGTATTAAAAATCATGAGTACATTACGACACACTCGTGTCTACTAGTGGTATACTGCAATCCAACGAACGAGCGGCCAGCCACGTTTTCCATTGTTAATCACGCGCAAATATCATCAATAGAGTTAGCTGCTATTACCTGTTTTCTATTTTCATATAATTATCCCGATGAAGTAAAACAACTAGAATTTCACGAAACTAGTCGCGATGACTAGTTTCGTGAAATTCTAGAAAAATGGAAAAAGAAACCTTGTGATATTTTATTTTTTGTGGAAAGCATATTCCTAACATGTTCCCTTTTCACAAAAGCCTACTCAACCACGTAAAGCTAAACAGTCAACAAAGACTTAGGTTTAACTAAGCCTTTAGGTTATTTCGTTTTTTAAACAAAGAAAAAAAATACTCGATTTTGCGTATCTGAGGATACGCAAAATTGAGTATTCTGAGGTGTGAAATATTTAAATTACAATATCTGGTCGATAACATTCTCAAAAAATTATAGGAAATAGTAATCCGTACTCAAGGACTAAGAAATCATTTTTAGATTCTTAGTAATAATTCGCATAATAATCGTTAGTACCAATTTTGTCAATATAATCTGTTTCCATTTTTTTAGATTTTTTTTATTTATCGCAGTGTATTTCATTTAGACGACAATAATGTTAATTTATTATGTGTCAAAATACAAATATGTATGATTTATGTATCATATAAGTGATGTAATAAAAATAGGTATAAAAAAAGCAGGTGTTTTGTTTTAAATGCTACTTAATAGCAAAGACGCGTCTGTGAAGGACTTTACACTGCTTGAATAAAATAAAAAAAAAATAAGAATGTTACACCTTTAGCTATTACTTAAGGAAACAAAACACTTTAAGTGTCTAATAAATTTTGTTTGCCATCTTATAAGATGATATAATTTGAACCGTTTTCAGCATGTTGCAGTTTAGATTAATAACACCCAAATTGTAACGTATAAAATGTTACATTTAATGGACATAATTTGAATTTAATTGTTCTTATTTAATATTTGATGGCCAGGTTTTGTTGAGTAGTTAACGTGAGTGCTCTACGAATAACAGGCTTGGGGATTTACATCCTATTTGAATCCCCCCCCCCCATAACGCACTTGAAATTAAAACTTTCCATTTTTTTCATTTGTATAATGTAATAGTAAGAATTTGTGCGAATTCTTACTATTAAATGCATTAAATTCCTTCAACATGTATACTAGAAAACCTAGTTTATAATTCATTGATTAAAATATAGTCCGACCACAGAAGCGAGAGCTATCGTTGGCAGACTGCCAAGAAGAGTCAATTCATGTAGAAGGGGGGAAAGAAGTAAGGCGATGTACGAATTGGTCACCAACACGCGAAATCACGCGCTTTATACGTAAAATTTTCCAACTGTTATACAAGTAAAATAGTTAGCACTTTAAAATCTACAATGATCATAAAAGAGAAGTTAATTTTCCGACGTGTAATAATAAACAACTCATCCCACAATACGGATTGATTACCCTATTATCGGAATGGATTCTCCTTCTTTTGACATGCGCAGAAGTGTCGAAGAGTCTCGTATCTGTGGGCGTATTATATGTTGCATAAAAAAGCGTTTGTTTATTCTACATATTCAAAAGAAGCGATGCGGAAGAACAACACAAAATCCATAAGATTTTGTGTTATTGTATTTTGTGTTGATATTATTTCTGTAGGAAGAAAAGCAATATCTTAAAGAACAACTGTCTGAATACATTTAAAGTCCAAATAGGATGATTAATACCGATGTCCAGAAATCATGATGGCTATTTTCAAAGCATTTACTATATAATTTGTGGGGGAGTGGGTGCGTGGAGAGAGATAAATTAAGGAAATAACTTGGTGCTTTTTTTCCAAAAAAAAAAAAAAACATATCATCGTAGCGTGAAAACTTGTCGAAAATGAGCTTCTTATGATGGGGGGGGGGGGATTCCAACGATCACTCGTAAAATTTAGAAAGGATCGGAAACGTGCTATAAAAATTACTTCAAATATCATAAAACTGAAGATAAGCTTTCTTATCACCTTTTATAAGTTTTCTGAATTCTTAGAAACTTTACTTTGATAAAACAGACAATTTAATGGCTTTCTTTGGGGAGGAAAAAAATATCAAAACACAAAACATAAAACCCACGCAAAGTCTCTTTTATATAATTATATACCGCTTCTATATCGCTACACCGGTTTATATACAATGTATATCGATATCAATTATAATATCGCTTTAACATTCATTTATGCGGCAATTACTTGGCTTTGTTTTGCATCCATCTATCTCAATCATTGAATGCGTCAGTGATTCCTACACCTGTCTTAACAGACGAAGTCTGCTCGTTAAGTTTCGAAATATCTCAAAGAGTCTTAGTTATGTTCAGTAAATTATACTCATTTTTACGTGAGCATAATAAATTTCCATTCCACAAGTAAGACGAAGGTTAATTTCTTATATTAAGTTTATTTTAACTTTAAGATGAGGAGATGAAACCGTCATAAAACTCTGCAATGTCGTGTGTCCGTCCGTCCGTCCGAGACTGCATTTATCCCTTCAACTGCACTTAGTCACCTATTGATGCACCATAGAATCTCTCGATGCGACCTTGGGACAGTCTTACGCATATTTCAACCTCATGGGCCCCTCTGACCTCCAATGTGGTTGACAAACAACATTTTCCCAGAACTTTCACTTATGGGAACTTAAAAAGTTCTCACGAACAGAAAATGTGTTTTTTTTATCTTAATACATATCGTAATTATCGCAGGAAAAGAGTAAAAAACACCAGTAGCTGAGGAAGAAAAACAAACGCATTTTACCATTGCTTTATTTTGGGTCTTAATATCATAATTAAATTCGAGTCGAAAATGTAGGCACAGTCGTTTGATTATTTGGTCTTTTCGAATCCTAGTAATCACCAATTTTATAACTTGTCATCGCTAAACGAACACTGATATTGTAAAGCTGCATTACACCGAAAATTATACGATAGATTTTACTATGTAGAAATATTGTATGGATGTTAAAAAGTTCATCTATATTAGTTTTATGGTGTTCGGTACAAACACACATTTTATGGTAGTCGCGACTAGCTGATGTAGTTCCAGAATCGAACAGTTTATCTGACTCTTCCACTTACCAAACTAAAGAAAAGCATATGCCAAATAACTAATTAAGTGCAGAGAACTTTAACACCCCAGAAAAGGAGGTGCTTGAAACATGAAAGCTAGCTGCTATCCAGGTGAAACTCATTTTGTGATGGTCATTTTATTAAATATAGATATCGGTCCTAAGTAAAACAGTTACGATTATCTTCGAGTTCGGAATGAGAATTCCAGATTAATATTAGTAGACATTTTTTGTGTAAATCTTGCACAATTCATTGGTTCTGCACAAATCATTTTACACAGGAGAGATTCTTCTTTTAATTAACTAATACTCCTTATGTTTCATAAACCTATCGTATATTTAGCGGACGGCTGATGTTACTTAATCCGGTTTCCCTGTTCTACAGACTAAGTATGGTGATTTTGTTCAAACTACTTGAATCCTGTAATAATAGGGTGGTGGTCTCGCATCCGGAGACGAAAACCATCTATTACTACAGTGTAGACATTCACAAGCATCTCTTATATCTGGATATGAACCCTCCAGCCTTGTTGGAAAGCAGGAATGCTATGCAGTCTACCATCCATCCGACAAGTTTGCCTGTTAAAAATGCTAGTACTAAGAGCAAATTAATAGATTTAATGAGAACAAATCGACATTTATGATTAGGGAATTCATAAACTAGTAGGAAAGAGACTTGGAAGAATTGTAAATAAAATTCGCTATAAAAATTCACTTAAGTAATATACAGAAGGGATTATTTAAAAAAGAAATTTATTCAAAAAGGTGAGGTTTACTCTGAGAGTTCATGTATTTTTGACAAATGAAACAAATAACCAGTACACATTATGTGGAATGTGTGCGTGTGTAATACAAAGTCGGCCTGGTTGGCCGAGTGGTTAGCGTATCCGCTCTCCCGCTGCGGGTTAGAATCCCGCGTAGACATGGATGTTTGTGATTGTCCTCTCCCAATATGGACTGAGTCACCATGTAGTAGACCCAAAACCTCTTGCTCTGGGTAGAAAAATAGGCTGAAATTAAAAAAAAAAAAAATACAAAGTGAAATCTAAAAGCAACAATCAATTCAAAATTGTCTTGTCACGCTTTTGGCCATCGTTGCCCTTAGGACATGCTCCAGGCAACAGCTGAACTTATTCATTCTGAAATTCGCTCACCACACAGAGTAAAAGCCTATTATCAACACGTATGTTGATAATGACTCAAATATGGACTTCTTTGTTTTTCAGCAAACATGCTTCCTTATTTAATGGGATTATTAAAATTAAGCACGCGTAGTATTTGACGACATGCTTTTCATATTTTATTCAAATTTTCATTTTGCGGTATATTTGTTTATATAAACCATCAATTACTGAATGCCACAACAGGATTCTGTGGATGCGACAACCGTAATTTGTTTTAAAATAAATATTATTGAACTATTATCTTTGGAAGAAAGTGTGACATCAGCCTAAAATGCAAATATACAATCTTTTTTTAGATGATTGTTCTGAATGTTTATGCATTATTTAAATGAAACATCATAGAAAGAATCTAAACTAGAGAAACATATAAAGTAACAATTTATATTTCTTCTCACTATTCCTCTCATCCGAGTGAGCTGTTTCTATGATTAAAAATTCGTCCTTGGCCTGGTTACTTACTAAAGCCCGCCTCGCATACCACAGTTTGGAGTCGACGAGTTTAGGTTGTTCAATCGCTTGATCTGATAATGCATCTGACTTCGATTTTTAATGCTTTTTTTTGTTGGTTGGGTGTGTGACGAGAATTTTTCGCGTATCTGTAGATCTGCGACCTCAGACGAATTTGTACTCCTTTTATGTAAACATGTATTTGTCTTGTAATCAACTGATGCATCAAGTTGTATATAAAAATTAATCAATGCTATTTCTTAATAAACGGCTCTTTTATGGGAAATTATGACCAGTTTTAGATATAACTGAGGAATCTCATACCCGTTTTTCAGAATGGTTTGTTTATTTTTTCTCCGTTCGCCTCGCTTTTGCTGATTTGGGTTATCTTCGGCAACATCTTTTTTATGATCATTAGGACATACTTTTATTTTTAAATTTCCAAAACAATTGACAATTTTCAGTGGTAATCACGAAATTAGTTAAAACGATATGAAAAAGACTTTTTCATATTTGCAAATGGGCAAATACTTGGATGGCTTGCATAATGGAAAAGCTGTAAATCGTGTTGCATGCAAAAGGACACGTGAATTCCAACTTATATTTGAATTCAGATTTAAACATAAAAGTATTTCCTAATGATCATAAAAAAGATGTTGCAGAAGATAACCTAAATCAACAAAGATAACTTAGTTATCTTTGTTGATTAAGTTATCTTAAAAAAAGATAACTTAATACTTACAAAACTGGATTTTTTAAATCTTAACTAGAAGTATTAATCTCTTTAGTCGTTGAATGTAATTCATAAGAAATTAAAACTTTTAATCTTATTTGTAGTACACTACATTCAGTGGCCAAAATATTAAAGGACCCCCCCCCCCATACTAAATGAGTTAATCCAGTAGCACGCAATTGACTTTTCTTAGAATATAATTAAGTGATAGATTAGATTGCCTGTATGATATGTAAGTTTAAAATGCATGGGATAACGGGCAACCTGTTTGAAATCACCTAAGTGATGACTTTGAACAAGTGTGATAAGGTAGACTAGAGACGACGGGTAACAGTTTCTCGGAAACCGTTGTCCAACTAGAATGGCAACGCGTCTCGAGTATACCGAGAATGGGGTGATAAAAAGAAAACTATTACTATAAAAAGAAAACAATAAGATCAAATTTACTATGGAACTATAGAAGAACATGAACTACCCTTTCTTGACATACTGGTGAAGAGAGAAGATAATGTCCAACTGTCTATTTACAAGAAACCCACAGATACAGGAAGATATCTACATTATTCGTCAAATCATCATCGATCACAAAAACACGGCATCATTCATATGCTCCGTCATAGAGCTTTAAAGTTTATTTCAAAAGAAGATGATGTACGGTTAGAACTGTCGCAAACAGCTAAGACTCTATCTCTGAATGGATACCCCACCAACATTTTAAACAAATTTCTATTCAAAGACAACCTCCAACAGCGTGTAACTGATTCCCAATATGTGTCCCCCAGCAGATTCCATAGATTAGTTCAGTATCCACAAAATTAGCGAGAAGGTTAAAAGCTCATGACATCAGAATGGTTTTTAAACCAACTACTACGATCAGACAGGTCTTAAGATCACCTAAAGATGAAGTCCCATTCTTCAAACATCCTGGAGTATATGTAATTCCATGCACGTGTGGCCTATCGTACATTGGACGGACCTCTCGAAGTCTTGAAATAAGACGGAAAGAACATGTGGGAGACGTAAATCGCAACAGAATTATCACAGCAGGTTTAGCTCACCATTGTGCGACATCCAATCACGTTATAGACTGGAAAAACAGTTCGATGCCTTACATCGAGGATGACTAAAGACACACAACTTTCAAAGAAGCAGCAGTGGTGCTACGCACAGGCAGCAATTTAAATAGAAATCAGGGTGCTATTCTTAAAGACATGGAAAAATCTCATCAACTCTCTCAGCTTTACAGAACTACAATACGCGATAAACCACACAACACGTGGTCATGTACCGGATTCTGACTAACGCATGCGCACTTCCAAACGCGAATTATCAAATGTAACGGCCTAACAGGTACTAACGCTTCTGTATTCATGTAACTTGGTGCATTTGTATTTACACCAGTACAGCCTTGATAATGCTAGACAATAGATAATGAAACTGGTTGGCAATTTGTATTCTATTCATTAAATTGTATGGTCTCTTATTAACAAAGTTCTCAGTTTTAATACATTAGACCAAATATGAACAATTTAAAACTATTTCATGTCAGACATGTGACCATAAACTTCTGATCGGGAGACGAACGTAAGATCACCTTAATATGAGTTCAATATATAATGTTAGTGGACAAATAGCCCAGGGACCTGACTGAAAAAGGTCACGTAGAGGGGTTGGGGTTAATCCTGGGTTGTTATTTCATGAAGACAGAAGGACAAGGATATAGCGACATCAAAACAAAGACAGACCCATCATGCTTGGCTACGACATTACTAGGTTGAAGCATGGTAGAGATTAGGATTGAGTAGTGTGTACTTCCTGAACAACGCTACTGATCAAGTACAACTATTCGCGTTTACCATTTACAGTTCCTTATCATGAAGATTTATATCATGAGAAAGAGTTCATCACACACCGTACCGTTTTCATAGGAGACGTCTAGTTTACACTTCGTAAGGAATGTGAATTTCTTTAATCTTAATGGACCTATTTCCTACTTGATTAGCGATATTCTCCGCTAATCAAACTTGAACAAACAACTGGAGACTGAAGTAATGTCCCATTGAGTTTTCGGTGTCTATCGGATAATTGATCAAAAATTCATTATAGAAATACTTTTTGCCATATCATACAATTAAGCAAATTTTGGGACCAGATTTTAAAATGACATCGGAGGTTCACTTGCAAGAAGAGAAGCCAATTTTAAATGCCGTAGGTTCATTCTCTAACATTAGCAAACAACCTAACATGTATTAATACTCGAAATGAATCCAACGTGGCAGATTTAGATGTTCCTTTCCCGATCTTCAAACTTCAAAAAAATATTTTTTCGTATAACACATATTGAGTGTCATGTAACCCTTCTCTGACGCTGCATTTATTAGTATTAAAACACATTCATTTTCAAACAAAGATCAATACACTTAACACGGTTTTTTCTAATGTAATCTTCGCGTCTGCGGGTCACCTGTCCAGCAGAAAACTAATGCATTAAAGTCTTTAGCAACCATGTCAGCGAATTGTGCCAAGTCATCACCTGCAGAGTAACATCAGCATTGTTCTCAAACCGCTTCCTCGAAAAATTCAGAGCTGCCTTAACGCTTCCATGTTGCAAAGTGTAATTTTCACTGAATATGATGTGTTGTGTAAGTGCTGGGATGAGTTTATCCACTAAGATTCCCTCGGTTATCTTCTTATCAAAGATGAGGAAGAAGTGTATTATGTATTACAGAACAATATAATACTTAATGGACTTTTTTACTTTCAACAGTTACATAAAGGAAATCAAAACAGAAAAAAACATTCACTGTTTACCATTGTATCTTGTCCTGATCAGTAGTTTCACCATTGTTCATTGTTTGTGTCCTTGTAAAAGACATATTGATAAGCATGAAATACATCGAAGCGTTAATTATTTGAATTTATGACGAGTAGGTTAACACGAGTGATGTAGCCTCGAAACAACTGTTACTACAATGTTTAACAACAAGGACCAATGTTGACAAACCGCACATTAAAATGAACCGAACCTGAACCGTATAATCCAACAGTAAACCTAATCTACGTTTCTTATTTATAATTATCGTAATTATTTAATTAAAGTTCATTATAATGCGTACCAGAAGCGATGATTTTGATATATTCATAGTTCGTCTCCCCACTTTGTACTGAACTCTGTTAGTAAGGCAAAATGCAACCATAAAAATATTTCTGTGTATATTTGGACGTACTTAAATAGGGTATTAAATCACGCTAATGAGGTTACGAAGCCCAAAATTATATATTTATGTAATAATTATTGAGGTCACTATGACCCATTTCGTTGACGTATAATTAATTTTCTTTCAGCACTGAGCTTATTCTGACATTCATTTAATTGAAATAACTAATCACTTACCTTCTTCTTTGCTCCTGTTCGCAATCAATTATTTGGGCATTTTCCTGCTTAAGATCCTTCTAGTTCTCATTAAAGATCTTTCTGCCCGTGCGTGAAAAGCCCTTTCTATACTACTTGCAATTATGCTACATTTTCACGATCAATCTTTCTCAACGGTTTTCACACTCCCATCTCTCTTTTTTATTCTTTCTTGTAGCAAATGACTTCAGATTCACACACTAAATTCTTGTCGTTCCTGTTTTCATATAAGATTTTCATTTTGAATTTCGCTTCCTCGTTTTTCTGCTTATCAATATTTTATTACTTGAAGCTAAAACTTGTTTCTCTGTTTATTTATTGATACTTCTATGATATCCAATACCTGTTTTATTCAACATTTTGTCCTGGAATCTCGGAGAAGTCTGTCAATTGATGAAGTGTTCAATACATCGTTTTTTTTCTTAAAAAAAAAAAAAACAATTACATAATTGCTCTTTTACTATCTAAGTGTCAACATTTGTGATCTCAGGGGCTTAGAGAAATTATAATTTTTTTTACATAAGATACATACATGTGATTACATATGATATATGATACATACTTGATTACATATTTTTCTTTAAAAAATTCAATTTTTTTAAAATTAAAATTATGATTAATAATGTGATTACATATTTATAACATAAGATTACCTATTTACAACAGGTTTAATTCTGTTTTTTTTTTAATGAAAAAGTAAGTTGTGGTTAGTCAGCATTTTACTCAGTAACACAAATCCTAATAATTATTACCAATCTTATTAAGTTTACCACGATACTGACCATTCATAAGTAGCCCACATGCTAATTTTTCCCTATTCTATCAGTGGTCCTAACAGGCACTTAAGCACCCACGACCTTCCCAAGTATTTTTGGACTTCGTAACCGTAGCTCGAGGATAAGGTGGTTAGCCCTATGTCTCTCAGTGTGTGTCCTATGTCTGTTCACGGGGCCGGTTTGCCCACATGCTAATATCGTGAACAAAAATAAAATTATTAAAGCTAAAATATTGTCTCAAAATTAAAAATATTTTAAACGATTCAAATAAAAAAAAAATTATTTGAATCGTCTTATTAGACTGAAAGTGGTCTGAAATAGCATCAACTTTAAGTGACCTTTTCATCAAGAACAGGCCACTTAAAGGGCAATTATAATGAGATGGATGTTGAACAGGCTTTTTTTGGCTTGTTCCAATCCCTATCATGCATCCAATAACGTTTGAGTTCTTGAGTAATATTTGGTAATTGCCATTCAGTTTTCGTGTTCTGTTGATTTCTGTTTCTTCCCCTAGTGATTTTAGTTTTAATATTTTTAAATATATCCTAATTTCTTTATTATTGCATAAACTCGTCGATTTAATATTTTAGTGGCATTATAGATTAAACTCTTTTATCTTTTTTTCTCAGTAGTTCCGTAAGCTTTGATTGTTCATTTTAGGAGCTAGGAATACGTGCCTGAGAACGCATACAATTCACAGAATAGATACAATTTAAATATTCTATATAGCCCTCACTAACTTCGAGATCCGTGAACAGCCTTTACTCTTTACATGTAATAAAATAATAAAAGTTATTGATTTCTATGTGTGTTACAGCTTTTTACATCATAAAATTATATAAATTAGAAAAGATATGTAATGCTCTGCAATGATTTTTAATGGGATTATATTGATCAAGTGCGTATAATAAACAACTATGTTATACCAACTAGTTCAATTCCTTACATGGAGGAGGACTTCCGCTCCCGAATGTTTAAGGAGGCCATAACAATTGCCCGCTGTATACAAAACCTTAACAGAAACCAAGGGCTAATCTTGCCCGTGATCTGGAAGACCCTTATTAGATCCCTCAACTCGCCAGAACTGAATTACAGTGCCAACTATAGAACGTTCCTAATAACAACAAGTGATATCATGCACGCTCTATGCATGTATTGTACGCGCTCTGTTCTTTGTTTAATATAATTGGAATCGGTTGATTATAGCTTGTAGCAGTTTTTTACTTTTTAGTGCCTTACATCAGTTATGCACCCTGAAGATGCGAACAGCCTTAGTTGGTGAAACTAGTTGGTATGCACTTGATCAATATAATCCCAATAAGTCATTCCAGAGCTTTTTGGTCAAGAAAATTAAACGTTTTTTAACTTAGATATGTAATGCATTTTTTCACAAATGAAACAAAAAATATCAAATATCCGTAAGCGAACTCCTACAGTTTGATATAAATATTGATGGTACTCTTAGAAAATGTTTGGATAAGAATGCAAGAGATATTAGATAGATGAAATACATTACATATTCTTACAAATAACACCAACATCACACTTTGAAACACTATGCCACTATCAACTGAAACTAAAGATATCGTGCAATGAAGTATCCAGTACACATCCTGAATTGCAAAACATTCATAGTCCAACCGCCTCGCATCAACTTTATCAGCCATCGGTATAATAAATCGAGTGATAAAACCAAGCACATGCAGAATGTTCAACTTCATCCTTATGGTTCTTTATGACGAATCCACTCTCATTACTTTATAATCCCCAACTATAATTCTAAGTAATATCTCCATTAGCCATAAATAGCGTTAACGACATTCACATATCTCTCGTCGGCCTAACATGCTGAATGTCATAAATCCAAGTTACAGCTTGGTAGGTTTTATATTAGCGTAGCTCTTAAGCAAATCTGTATGAACAAGTTTAGATTAACTTCACTGTGGCATAATTTTTTTATAGACAAGTGATAGATATGCTACTTAAACTGCAAACTAAACAGCCATAAACAAACGCGAAGAATCTGCAGGGATTGAATTCGGGTTAGTAGTAGGACACTGTGTAGGCAGCCAAACGATTCCTATTTCTACAGAAATGCATTTGCTCATAAGCTTAACCTCAACCATATCAGCGTATTAGCGCAGACCACCGGCGTAAAGAATATTTTGATTGCTTTGATCGTCGGAAGTTCGAAATAGGGTACAACGAATCACCAGACTGCTCCCTCCCTTCTTCGATCCCATGGTAGGTATCGCAGATGCCTAGGGCATCATTCAAAGTGTAAAGTTTGGAGAAGGATTGAAATATCATAGATAAATGCAATAATATTTATGGATAATGAGATGCGTTGAAGGTCTTCTGCTATTAAAGTTAAAACGTACATTTCTTTCTTTGCTATAAAACTTGGAAATAGATCTTTGGCACTAGATGCCGTTTCTGTTTATGAAATATATTTAAATTACCTCCACAATACAACAAAAGACATGATGCAATAGCTGTTTTCTTCCGTACATGTAAACAAACCATTAAATGCGAGGGATTCTTGGCTGCTGCTCTGCATTACAATAAATGACCTTGAATAAGGCAGCAGCTGTATAGAGTTCATCTATTGGCAATAACACAGAATTTTTTGTTGACATCATCAGCATATATTTCCAGTTTTCCTGCTGCTGATGCGACTTCAGAATGTACATGACTAGGGCGCATGCCAGGTTTATTAAAGGTTTATTACCCTACCTACCACCTAGGGGTGGCCTTAGTGTATACTATAATTTACGCTGTAATACCTTAACTTCAAATTTCACCAAAACTTCCTTGAATTTCTAGATAACGCAGTTCGTAATCAGGAGTAGCTGCAAACAGAAAGGAGTAAACACCGGTTTAATATGCAAGATGCATACAAAGGGAAAAGTTGTTTTCATAGCCGAAACGAGTTTATTATTACAGATATCAAATGCTATTAACTATCTACTAATTACATTCTGTCGATGGGATCCGACAAATTTCTTTGCACAAAAATATTTTTGAACATTCGAAAAGGCAATATTATTACACACACACTATAGAAATGCACGCGAACCCCCCCCCCACCCCCCCCCCCAAAAAAAAACTATCAGAACGAGAAAAACATTCCTGGAAACTGCGTTTTAATACTAAGTTTTTTTTAGTATTTTTTCTGGTGAGATGTTTAAATCTTCCAGCTAATTTTAGTATCTTATTAGGGTTTTGATTTAAAAAAGTAGTTGATTAAATAGAAGTTAATAACTGAAACATTAACCATTGATTATTCAGTTGGCAATTTACAATAATTATAAGTAAATACTAACAATTAAATATCAAATGAATTTTTATTTATCACCCTTTACGATCAATATGGGGCCTCTCTAGCTCATTTGATTTCAATGCATCCCTTTACCTAGAAAGATCTGGGTTCGAGTTCCATCTATGATGCGAAGAACATTGATCGGGGCTTTTCACAAGTGATTGAGCAGTTCAGACGTGGAGTTTTTTTTTTAATAGTTTTTCGCCCTCTAGAAACAGACACGCTGATTTCGTTAACAACAAACCCAATACATGGGATCTCAAAGATAAATATTTCATCCCAAGTATCTTAGGACATCATCAGTACAGTAGTTTAAAACAATAATAGGAATAACATACAGTTAGGGCGCATGATTACAATAGAATCTCGTTAAACGTGCGTAACGTGTTACAAAAGTTAAAAAAATATATTTAACACAATTTTGTATGACAATTTCCCATACTTTAGGAATAGTAAGAATGTCGTTGCGGTTTAAGTTTGGTCTGTGTAGTAGGGCTTCAGAACTTTCTTTGTATAAACGTTCATATTTATATAAAGATCTATGTAAAAGTTTAGACTTCTCCCAATGGATCCTATGGTTTGGATTTTCAATTCCGTGTTGAGAGAGGCCAGATTTTTGCGGTTTAAAAAGACGAATGTGGTCTTGATGTTCCGAGATGCGTTTCTGAACAGACCTACCTGTCTGTCCAAAGTAAGACAATTTACATGAGCATCGAATCTCATAAACGCCAGGCAACATCAAAGATGAGAGTTTGTCCTTAGGAGAAGGTAACAAGTTGTAAATTTGGTTGATAGGTTTGTAAGTAGCGGCAAAATTGTATTTCTTCATAATTTTAGAAAGACGTTCGGAGATGCCTTTGACGTAGGTATGGGAATCTTATGGACTTCTTCCTGTCTGGTTTGATGTGTGGAGAAGTGACTGATGATTTTTTGAGTTGTTTTAGGATTATATCCATTTAGGAGGGCTGTATTTTTGATTACTTCTAATTCCTGATTTAAAGATTCTTCAGAAGAGCAGAATTTGTGTGCTCTGGAAACTAGTGATTTAATAATGCCAGATTTCTGAGATGGATGATGAGCAGAAGAATTGTGAATGTAGCGACCTGAGAATGTAGGCTTGCGAAAGACAGACGTGGCGATGGAACCGTCTTCTTTTCTTTGGATGTGTAAATCCAAAAAAGCAGATACCCTGTGGAGATTCTTTTTTTAACATAAAGTTGATGCGATGATGAAGGTTAATTTTATCTAGAAACAGTTGTAATTCATGTTCGGGATGATCCCAGACTGCAAATACGTCGTCGACATATCTTAACCAAATTTTTGGTTTGGGTTCAAAAGTGAATATGTTTTCCTCAAGGTGTTCTAGAAACAAATTTTCTAGGTTTAGTGATAAAGGAGATACTACTACTGTTCCTTCTTCTTGCTTGTAAATTTGACCTTTCCAGGTGAAGTAACTTGATGCAATGACAAACTTGAACACTTCAACTATATCAGACGGAAATTTTTGAATTAGTTAATTCTATTGTTTCTTTATGGGGAATGCTTGTGAAGAGGGAGACAATGTCGAAGCTGATTAACAAGTCAGTTTTTTTAGTTGAATGTCTTTAATTTTTGTGTGAAACTCAGTAGAATTTTTGATTAAAGAGACTGAGTGGCCTATGTGAGGGCGGAGAAGATTAGATAAGAATCTTGATAATTTGTAAGTTGGACTGCTAATACAGTCTATGACGGGTCTAAGTGGAGCATTAGTTTTGTGTAGCTTAGGTAAGCCATAAATTCTAGGAGGTCTTGCATGGTATGTCTTAAGTCTTTTAATTGTTTCTTCATCTAAGGAGGAAGTTTCATTAAGTAGCTTATTTAATTTTCTGAGTTGACGTTTTGGATCATAATTCAATTTGGCGTAAGTATTACGATCTCGAAGAAGTAAATTCATTTTTCGATCATATGAATTGGTATCAAGAACCACAGTGGTATTTCCTTTTATCAGCTCTGGTAATGATTATGTTTTTATTACGTTTTAAGGCCTCTCTCAACACGGAATTGAAAATCCAAACCATAGGATCCGCTGGGAAAAGTCTAAACTTTTAGCTAGATCTTTATATAAACATGAACGTTTATACAAAGAAAGTTCTGAAGCCCTACTACACAGACCAAACTTAAACCGCAACGACGTTCTTACTATTCCTAAAGTATGGGAAATTGCCATACAAAATTGTGTTAAATAATTTTTTTTAATTATTATTATTTTTTTACTTCTGTAACACGTTACGCACGTTTAATGAAATTCTATTGTAATCATGCGCCCTAACTGTATGTTATTCCTATTATTGTTTTAAACTACTGTACTGATGATGTCCTAAGATACTTGGGATGAACTATTTACAATTAAATAATTTTCACTGTGGTTAATACGTGTTTCTTTTAATTATGATCGCACCACAGGTTTCGTTATTTAAAAAAAAAATTTTATCTTTGTTATCCCAGTTTACATAAAACATATTGAGCCACCCTAAAGCTCTTCAACAAAATACATTTTAATAATTTTTTAGAAACATTTTCCTAGAAATATACAAAATAGAGGTAATTAGTTTTTTTCTGACCTCACCATTAAATCATTGGCCACAAAAAATAAGACTAAAATTTCGTATTGTATGATATATACACCCGACAATCTTACTATTACATTGGTATGCAACATAATAATGATGTCAGATTCTCTTCCTCTTGCAATTTTTCCGTACCCCGATATGAACAATAACAAACAACATGATCTGAAATCTTTCTGATTTTTGTTTGGCCGACAGAAGTCTAATGGAAGACCACATCTTTTTCTTTGAAAAGCGAAATCAAAGCATTTCTCCAATTTTATTTTTATTTTTGTATTTTTTATGTTGGTCCCATAACACGAGAGGTTGGTTGTGATCAACCTGAAGTACGTTAGTACCGCATATGGGTAGTGAGTTGGGAAAGGAGAAACCTGTTTACATTTCATTTAAAAGCCTGCATATTGTATTCCTTGGGAAATACGTCAGGAGGAAGACTGTTCCACAGTATAGCAGTAGCGGTGATGAAGGAGGAGGAAAAGAAACTTGTTCTGTTTGTTTCAAGGTGTACTGTGAAGATGTTGAGCAGAAGCTGCACGTGTTCCAACTAGCTTAGTACTAAGTGGGAGAATTATTGATGTTATTCAGATGAGCATTTCCCGTGGAAATATTTGTAGAATATACATATTGCAGAAACCAAACGTCTGTGCGAAAGTAGGGGGAGAGAGTTGGTAAGAGATGGGTCATTTATCAGTCTAATTGCTCTCCTCTGTATTAAGTCAAGCATTTTGAGGGAGCGTTTAGGAGCCCCACTCCAAATGTAAGAGCAGTATTCAATAGCTGGGCGGATTTGCGATTTGCATAATGTTAACAGCTGTTCAGGGTTGAAGTAAGGGTCTGGAGCGAAAGAGAAATCCTAGTTTCTTGGAAGCTGAGGATGCAATGGTTGTGGTGTGTTTATGTCAGGAGAGGCCTGATGTCAGGGCAAGTCCAAGAATCTCTTGTCTGGAAATTTGAGTGTTATCAAAAATAATACGGGGGTGTTTGGCTCTTTTTTGTGAGAAATAAGACAGAACTGGGTTTTACTAGCATTGAATTTGACGAGGTCAACTGGGCCCCATTGGAGGATGGCTTAAAGGTCAGAATTGAGGGCAGTGGTGGTTGAAGTGAGTTGTGTAGAATAAGATCCAATATTAGCAACAAGACCCTATCAATGATACACCTTCTTTCTTTTTGTTGCTTTTATCTGTTTTTCAAATATATTTCTTTATAAAAGGATTTAAGGTATTCTAGACACGTTCACTATCTTCTAATGTGAGTTAATACTTCCGGAAGTACAAACGAAACAACCCTATTAACTGCAAGTATTCCAAAATGTATCAAAACGTGCACTAGAAACATCATCTATGCTTTTAACTTCTCCTCACAAAAGGATATGTTCATTATCTTCACTTAAGATTTGAAAGAATTCTTCAGCGATCTTCCTCATGACTTTCCTTTTCTGATCCAATTAATTCCTTTTCTTTTATACACACAAAGTTTGAAGACTTCTTTCCCCATAAAGAAATAATTTTGATCCTTACTTATAGACAATCTATTGCCATCTTGCTAACCAATTGAATAATAAACTGATTTTACCATAAAATACAGTTAATAAGTTTGTATGAAGGTTAATTAAAAGTGTAAATGCACTAAGAAGGAGTTAGTGACATGTTTGAAGTGAACTCGCTCAGTCTATTACGAACAATTAAAAGGCAAACGAAAAATTAATTTTCCTATTTTATTTTTCATGGTTAAGACTCAAACTCTTTAAACAAAACAAAGAAGTTAACAGAACGAGACTTACCTTTTGACTCGATAGAAAGAAAGAACATGACCGAGTCTAGACTCCTTTTTACACCTGATAAGTTCGTTGATATCTTTTGGAAGTTATTTTAATGACCGTAACGTCCTATACATAAAAATATTTTTCTTGTTGAATCATTAAGAAGCAGCTATTAACAATCAACACCCATTCACGTATTTGACAGTGACGTAATACGTAATCAGTTTTATCGATGGTGATTTTCTTTGTGGCCATTCAGGTATTCTCTCTAAGATATAATAATGATGCACCCCTGTTAAGATTAACTGTTTATAAAGAAAAATTACTGAGTATTGAGCCTTTGCTTATATTCTCTTTGTGTTCTTGTTGCTTATTAGCCATAAAATATCATTAGAAAATAGAATAATACTTTCATTTAATTGATTTATTAGCCATTTGGGAAGTTAATTCCGCCAATTACGAGTTTCATCGTGCTGAAACTTTTTCAGCACGATAAAATTGGAAGTGAAAAATGTTATCTTTATGCAGTTTTATTTTTCCATACAATATATGCGAAATAAGCGGATAAGAGGACACGCTTAATTTCGTATAAAATATCCTAAAACTGGAGAATTTGGCTTCCCCAATATTGAAATAATATTAGATGATTCCTACTGTTTATTTATAAATATAAGTTATGCTTCTTAAGAAAAATTTCGTAGCGCAGTTGGTATAGATGATGCCCTTTGTTTGGAAAAATCCGAGTTTGAATCTCATATAGGACTAGAAGAGCCTCCAGAAGCTTTTCAACTAAAAGTGAGTTAGCTGGCTCCAGGACAGCAGAAAAACAAGCAATTAACAGACGTAATACAGTAACCTCATTCGCACATGCAACTAGACTGTAACATGACTTGAAAAGAAACAAAAATGCTCTGTCCCCCCCCCCCCCACACACACAAAATGGCGCGTTGTTGTCTTGATTAGGAAAAAGACCATTGCTGCTATTTGCTATCATACACTCGTGTTCATAGAAACCGCATCACCTGCTGTGACCATGTTTTTCTGCTGATTAAATTTGAATGCCTATTTGAAAAAGGATAATAACACAATAATTGTCACAAATAATGAAAAGGAACATAACATTTTTATTTTTTATTAATATTTGGCTCTTTTTAGTAAAAGATGTGACATAATTAGGAAATGACAACAAACTTGACAAATTTGCAAATATTTCGAAATGAAGTGGACAGTGATGTTTTCACTGGAAAAATTAATATCGGTATCAAAATCTAGTTCAACTACGCAGTTTTACTAACATTCAAAGCTAAAAATTCACTTTTTGCTGTTTAGCACTTCGTGAGTCCTCGCCCTGCCTTTAATGCGGCTTGTAATCGGCGGGGCATTGACAAAATCAATTTCCTGATGAATGCAACTGTCAGCTTATGGTTCTATATCCTTATAATGGCTTCTTGGATCTCCAGAAGTGTTTTGGGTTTCTTCTTGTGTATTTCCGTTTCCATTTGGTATCACAAATTCCCAAATCGGTTGAGATGTGGGCTGTTTCCTGGCCTCGGTAATCGTTGAATCGAGTGTTCCTTGAGCCCCTTATTAACCTGCAACAAAAATTAGTCTTTTAAAGTATTAAACTGAATTCGTAATGGTACATTTTAATCTCTTTTTTGGGGGGGAGGTTAACAAGGGCTTCTTTTTAGGGTGCCTGGCTATCAGTCCCTGTCGAATGAATCTTCTGACAGCTTGCCACAACTCCCGTTTGTTCTTCTCAATCCCATTTCAGTTCTCCAAACGAAAGAGGGCGATTTTTGAGGCAGAGCCGCTTTAGAATTCGATCTTGGCATGGCTTAGACAGTGGCTTTCTTCCTGTCCCCCTTCTTCCTTTCAGCAGATCCGGTTTCTTTCTATTTCAACAGCAGCCGTAACACAGCAGATTGACTACAGGTCATCCTTTTAGCTATTTCACGAGAGGAATAGCCTTCTCTATTCAAAGCCTGAATCACCCTTTTTTTTGCTACGTAGGGTTAACTGCACGTAACTAGCCATAGCGATCTCAGCACAAAAATACGAAAGCTCGCTCTTGCTATTTATTTATAGAATAAAAAATTCTGAGTCAATAGCAGAAAGTATTATCAATACATTATACAGAAACCCGTGGGAATACTAGATGATGCAATACATCTATCATATACAACGAAATATCTAATGATAAACCATTGAAAATGTCTGTTTAACTACTAAAAAAATCTGCGCAGTTAGCCCAGTGGCTATGTGCTTCGCAACATATGTCTGGGGAAGGAGTGTCCTGGGTTCGATTCCCGTCGCTGGCGTTGAGAAGCTTAGGATCTTTCTCAGACATAGCCAAGTTAGACGGTCTTGGGCGTCGACTGCAGGGTTTTCTCCCCAGTTTATCTGGGGGTTTTCATCCCGCAAGTAGGCAAACCGGCCTTGAGAAGTCAACGACTCTACACCGGGAGGCATAGGGCTAACCACCTTATCCTTGTGTATGGTTGCGGTTAAATGAATAGAAAACCCTCGTCACCGCAAGGTAAAAGAGGGGAAAAAGAACTACTACTAAAAACTATATTTATGTAAGGCGATGCGGTTTCTATGAACATTAGTGTAAGTCAAGGCTACTTCCATACAAGCAACTTGCAGCATAAAAAAATTCTGACTCAGTAGCAGAAAGTATTACATTGTACAGAAACCCTTGGGAATGCAAGTAACTTGTGCATTGCATCAACAGTTGTAAAATTCATTAGCGCGAGATATGAACTTGTTACTAAAGGAGTTTAATGACTTCTGTCTTTACAAAAAGGATAAAAAACACATGCTTTTAGTTGGCCCTGAAACCAACCGAACCAAAACGCAACTGGAAATTGTGACAATATAATGATTGTAAAAAAAAAAAGAAAAAAGTTTGAGGTCCCACATTTACTAAATTATATAATGCTCACACTGTCCTGCCCAAGTTTCAATGGATTAAAGAAGATGTTTTCATACAAAAATTTTCGAAATGCGATTCTATCTGACCAATCAGCAACTTTGTAGGGTTGATGTCGAGAATATTGCTGACGAGTGTTTCGTCAGCAATATTCTCGACATCAGCTTGCTTTCTAATCCAGTTCTTCCAAAGTATATGCAGATTATTCCTTTAAACTGTGTACAAGATATTCTTGCGTATATTTTCCTTCAGGAACAACCTTCACGGATTCAAATTTAATAAGTACGTTGGTTAGAGCATGTAATCGTGACTTCTGCTGACGGCTACTATTACTATCCCGTAATAAATTGTAAGGAAATAATAATAAACCTCATGATTACCGGCAATAAAGTAGCCAGTAAATTCCTAGATGTTTCATGTTCTGTTGCGCAAACTAATTACTGTGAAATAAAAATAAGCAGTTCGCGTTAGAACGTAGTTTTCTGATCACTCTGTGTTTATGGTTATGCAGCTGTTAGTAGAAAGTGGGCAGCTTGCATACGTCAAAAGCATAAAACAAGACTGAGATGAATATTTAAAAAAGAGTGTAAAGAATGTGCTCGTGGTTTTGTGATGAGAAAATGGACAAAGGAAAAAAGGAATTTTCAACAATTTTTATATGGGTGACGGTATCAAAGCTCTCTCTTTCTCTCTCTCTCTCTCTCTCTCTCTGTGTGTGTGTGTGTGTGTGTGTGTGTGTGTGTGTGTGTGTGTGTGTGTCGTATTTTCGTCTGTTAAGGAAAGACGATGCCCAGATTAGTTACGAGATAACTTCCTTAGTCAATCTAGCATTGAAGAAGTAAAGGAGGAAATGTTTTAGACAAGTGCATTTCAAGATAACACGATAAAAACAGTGCTTTCTTGTGCACGGATTACACGGTAATATACAAGAGCGGGGATTAAAGAAGAGGAAGGTAAAACGTGAGTACTTTGAAACATCTACCGCACCTACTGCAGAAACTTTTCCTCGTTTGAGGTGATGTATCTTCAAGCATGAGATGTGAAGTTCCTTTCGTATTCGTCAAGGTCAGTTTGAACGTGAAAACATGAGCTTTCCGAACAGTTGGGTTAGGAACAAAATATATCATCCATGACAAGTTGATATAGATGCGGCAATATGTATTTTATCTCTCTCAAGACAGATTAAGGAAGAATAATCTTATAACTAGTTGCTGCTCTCATTATACTTACTTCCCACGTCTATTTCAGTATTTTAAGAATATTCCAGTTTTTATTGTGAAATATTGCTATCAAAGAGCGAATAATTATATACAATTATGTACAATAATGCGTATATTAGTTACTATTATTGGATTTAACAGTTCGAGAAGAAACTCTAAAATATTTAGAATACTATTTAATAGTTATCCCAAATAGCTTTTCTTCGCACATAGCGCGCTGATACATCTATTTCCTAATATTATTTTCTGATTGTATAATTAATAAGCATAGCCGCCTGGCATATACCAGCAAATTTTGTCGCCTTGGAAACAAACAAGCATTACGTCACATCCCTCTTTAATATGCTGAGATCAAAAACTTCCTGTTCAGTCATATGCAGTTAGCACCTATTGTTGGCATGGAAACAAAGCCAACGTCACGTCCGCTTTAAACAAAAATAATTTACTACATATGAATATTATATATACACGGTAGTAATGATAATTTCCCTGAGTGTTCTAACTTGCATTACATTACAATAATTCAGAATTAAATAGAGAAATACAAGCAAAATATTAACGCCCTTCCGCATGTTTTTGCAATGAAAAATGCATTGCAAAATAAACAGCTCTTGTCTAAAGAAGTGACTGTCGAAGTCGAACGTTTTTTTTTAAAAAATGTATTATTAAGTCATCACTAGTTTGTGTTATGGGTATGCAAAGTACTGATGTATCACTAGTGTGTTTTACCCATAGCAAACCACACAAACTGGCAAAAGAACGCAGCTTAAAAAGCATAAATTGCTAGTTTTGGTCTTGATTGCTTCTCTCGTAATTCCAACCTATTTATCTACCAAGATGATGAAAGATCTAACTGGAGTGCCGATCTACGCAGTGGGCTTTACTCTGTACATGTATCATCCGCCCTCTTTAGTGGGAGGAACTATTTGGTGCACTAACTATAGACCGAAGAACGTGAAGGTGTGGTAGACGATTTCATAGTCATAGAAAAACCGGATTTGTCCGAAGCGTTGCTCACATTAGCTCAAGGTGACCTGACATTACTGTCAGCATTGTAGTTTTCTGGGTGTTACTCATTTATGCGCCCTAGTTGTGTATTTTCCCTCACTTACGTTAAAATGATCTACATTCCTATTCAGATTTGTTGACTCTGCGCTAAAAACTTTCAGAATACGAATAGTTGGATTCTCTGACTAATAGCAATTTTCTTGCACCGTTTTGGAAATAAATAAATAATAGGAACCCCTCTGTTCGTAGAATTGTTTCCTTTGTAATCGTAAAATTTATAAAAACAAATATTGACTTCTATATACGCACATATTGCCATGGATGGAAAAACTCTAGCTAATCAAAACAAATCATGCTGCATTGAACAAATACGAATTTTGTCCAAGTTGTTCTTGTCGTTCTTTCGACAATGTTCTGCTCACTTCTTGTCCTCAGAACAATTCACCTGCTTTGAAGGAAGGAAAACTTAAGTTTTTCGAAACATCAGCACTACCACCTACGACTGATTCTCATCATGGATGAAACAGGACGCCTTAGCTACCTAAATATTCCATCACACATCGTCTTCTGGCACCTTCCACAATTTTAGATCGAACCCAGTGAAATCTTCATGAGATGATTGCTAATTAAGAGAAAACGCAATTTTCATGACATTAGTGTGAACCAAATCGTTTGGCGCTACATTCCTCATAAGCGAAGATTTTCCACTTCATCAGTGTTTTCCCATCACTCCGACATGTGCCAACGGCCATTAAAATTCAATTAGACCGGGTGCTTCCATTAACCCTGATCTATAAATAGCTACTTACATTCGAAGCAAAATACTAATAGTAAACTGCAGGGCAGAAAATCACTACCATCTCCCTGGTGAAGACATTAGTGATAACGATTTAAAATAACCTCTTGAAGTAACAGCAACAGACCCAGCGTAAATTGTATGGGCAGATGATTGAACAGATTACTGAAATTAAGTTTTTAAATCTTAGGATATTGTATTATGAATGGTTTCTCCTTGGATGATGATTAACATTTGTTATAAAAAAAAATGAACAAAAGTCTATCTGGGTTCGAATCTCTAGAACATTTTAAGGGCTCGTTACGCCGAAGACGTGTTAACCCCTCGTGTACAGAGGTAGTCGGGTTTTTTAAGCAGGAAATCGGCTAGAAGCAAACGTAATTAACCGAAATAATACACTAGCCTTAGTTGCCTCAGCATCATTCCAAAACAAAAGAGTTACTGTTAGCGCGTCGGGTTTTTCTGAACATTTACAGGTGATTTTTCAATTTTATTTATTGTTCGTATTTATTATTATTTTTATTTACATAAATACTTAAAGTGTCATCGTCCTACATTACTTTCTGTTCTAAACTGTCTTTGAGCAACAACCAAACAACACTGAATGTTTCTTACTCCTGCTGTGACGCAGTTTTACTTCCAAAAGAATATGTACATCTTCAGACAAAAGTTGAAGTCACATCAACTCTATCACCTTCCTTAACATACTTTGAGAATTTCCTTTGTTATATTTCAGCCCCATATCAATTTGATTTCCTAATAAATGTTTCAAAGCGAAGGATCATTTGGAACACCATATATTTAAAATACCATTTTGCAAAAAATATTAACTGATTTAATCATATTCGAGTTAAAATTCAAAATTTCCTGTCTACTTAAAACTCCCTTAAAATGAAATGTTGATTGCTGTAAGATTTAAATGTGTTAATAAGACTGAGAAAAATTTGAAGTGGCGAGTGGTCATTGTTTTATATCAGATAGTGAACACATTAAAAACAGAATAGTACGATGTGGAGTGTATTTGTTGCTCGTAAGTTGTTAATCTAGATGTTTAAAAGTATTTATATCCTGAACAAAATTTTTCATTAAATTGGTTAAAACACATCAACACTAAACTTGTAGAGGAATGAGTAGATAAAGTTAAATTCCTGATAATAATCTAGAAATCTGTGTTCTGAATAGACACAGATTTCTAGATAATTATCAGCCGAAATAAAAAAAAGTGAGTAGGAATATTCGTAGTAGTTTTACAGTAGAAAAAGGATGACATAATTGGATACGAGATTAATCGATGACCTGTTATATATGCCATCTCGGAAAGAGGTGGATATGCTCTCTGCACACGCTTGTTAATGACCTGTCACTTGGAATAGAATTGGGATGATTTCAGAACATTAACGTTTGTGATTAAGATGAAGTATCAGTGATGTGGATTTCGGTTATCTATTGTCCGAAAGAAGTTGCATTCGCCGACATTTCTGTGAGCAGAAATAGTACTATGATTTCTGTTTATTTATTTGCGTTTTGTGAGCAAGCCACCTCCTAGCTAGAAATGGGCTTTTCTTAAACAACTAAAAGCACCACCAGTTTAACACCAAAATGCACCACAGACTCATTAATATAAACAGTGATGTACGATACCATTTTTTCACCATAAAAATGATTTTATTTTGAAATGAAGTAGTATATGCTGAAATAAATAGAAAAACAAAACAACTGTAACATAAACAGAATACATGAGTGGCTTTGTTTCGTAAGTAAATATTATTATTTTTATCTACAGAAATTTCCTAGAACTTCGAAAATAAAAATTAATAACAACCAGGCAGTTAATTACCAGCAATACTGCACAACAGAATTTGAACAGGAACTTCCGCTATTACTGGATTCTTCTTTTACAAGGCGGATTATTTCTAGGAAATAAATCGACTTTGTTGTAATATTCCTAGGACAGGAAACTTGTAACTATAACGCTCTAGGGAAGGGAAATTCCAACCATCATTCTTGCTTTCTTTTTTGCAATGTTACTTTGCGTAAATGATAAAAAAAAAGTAAACATTTTTCTATAGACGCCTTTCCAAAGATCAATTTAGGAACTGTGCTATATTATCAGAGAGGTGATCAAAATGTCTGGAATGACCGTTGGGTGACACTAACGTAAGCAAAGTTTCTCCTCTCGGTGTAGGTAAAATCTGTTGGATGTTTTGACATTGGTTTCGAAATAGTATTTAATGTTAGAAGAAATACACCCTCTGTCCAAAGAGAAACCGAATGTTTTCGAAAATAGAAGAAACTAGTGGCACCACCTGTTGTATCTTTTTGTTGTCGAAAGCGGCAACCTTCATTAGTGTTGTGTCACCTGTTTATGACATTTGTTTCATTAGAAGCAGAGTTAAAGTGCCAAGAGTGACAGTGTGTTTTGTCAAACAGTCGGTCGTCACGATATTCACGCCGTACGCGACGAATTCGACGAATCACTGCAAAACTTCGAGATAAAACTCACCATTGACCGTTTGGCCAGGCGGAACGAATTCTTTGTGGATAATACGCTTGGAATCGTAGAAACAAATCAGCATTGTCTTTACTTTTGACTTCTCCAAGCGATTTTTTTTTTAGATGTCCCTCTTCTGGGGGGCTCCACTCAGCACTCTGCCGTTTTCATTCGGGCTCATACTCAAAACACCAGTAGCGATCGTTTAGGAAATTTGAGTCCTTACGAGCGGTTTTAATGAGGTCCTTGCAGTGTTCAATTCAATGCATTTTTTGGTCGTCGGTCAACTTTTGGGGAACAAATCGCGAATTCAATTTACGAAGGCCCAAACTCGGTCAAAATGTTGTCCACAGTTGATTTTGGAATCCCCAATTCATCTCCAATCAGTCTCACGCACGATTTCGGGGTTTTCTTTGATGAAATCACGCACTTTTTGGATGTTAACTTCGCTCAGTCAAGTTTTTGGACGGCCCGGCTTTTCGTCGCCCTCAAGCGTCTCACGACCACTTTGAAATTGCTTAAACCACTCGTAAACTTGAGTACGGGATAAGCATTCATCAGCGTATGCTTTTGATGCGTTTCAGTAAAACTTTTACCAAGTTTAACGCAAAAGTCAATCGCAGCTCTCTGTTTGAAACTCATTTCCCGACCGTTCGTCAAAACGCACTGTCACTCTTGGCACTATAACTGGACTTCTAATGAAACAAATGTCATAAACAGTTGACACAACACTAATGAAGGTTGCCGCTTTCGACAACAAAAAGATACAACAGGTGGCGCCACTAGTTTCTTCTATTTTCGAAAACATTCGGTTTCTCTTTGGATAGAGGGCGTACATTTGTGAAGTGCAGTTTTTTCTTTTGAAATTTTTTCCTCATCAAAAACAGCATTTTCAAAAAATAGTGCAGGTACGTGAAGTTACGCTTTAATATGCTAAAAACAAAAGTAGCATCGAAAGACCTCTAAACAGTTGAATCATTTTTCAAGAAGAAACGATATCCAAAATTCAAATATTTGAAGTATAATGAACTATTGAATTTCTATGTTCAAAAAGGAGTTGCGTCTAAAGTGCTTGTCGTTTTTTCTTCTTTTCTTTGTTGTATAACATTTCATCGAATTACGTACTGTAAGTCCAAAATATTCCCGGTCAGTGTGACGGAATGTTTTGAAATGTCTACTTGAAAATATGGGAAAATATTCACTGCTGTAATGAATTAAAGGTTGGTTTTAATACCATAGCAATGATCCAGCTCATCATTTTTTTAGTTTTCTAAATCTGGCATCATACACTTTTATTTTCCCTCCAAATTTCTTCCGGAACGTCAAGGAAATCTATTTGATAACATAGCACCAGTTCTGTTCCGTAGATTCCAAAACAAGTGCCATTATAACTGTTTACATTCTAAATGAAACAGGAGACAAATGAATGACATTCGAATAAAATATTTTTATAGGTGCGCGTGTCTAAATAGGTTTCTGTTACGTAACCTTGTTAGACACACGTACCTCATATTCATTAATGTCAGCGATTAATGTTTATAATACTGTATAAAAAATTACAGACCCTATTCATGTTTTGAGCATAACCTTAAATACTCAGTGAACTCAGCTGTAAGAGAGGAAATTTCTATTTTAAAGCTTTATTTCTTAAACTGGAGGGGATCAGAGAGCTGCACTACCTTCTCTTATCTGCTGTATTTCGTATTGTATGAAGGGGTAGGAGCTTTTTATGACAGTATTTTTCACATTCCCAAGTACCGGTTTTGTAAATATATGACGTGGGTGAGGCCCGGGTGATGGATTGCAAGTAAAGTTTTAGTGTAAAGCACTTTAAGAAACTTGCTCTAAGGTACATATGATTTATGAGTATATTCTTTTCTGTTTTTCCTCTCCTCATTGCCTTTTATGGTTAGCATTGCGATACTATATCTCAATAATCATCACATTCACTGATCAATATGCCTTTTGCTGAGTTCTTGCTAACGAACTGTAGTTGCTGCCAGAGTGTTTCGTTGTACTGAATTTTGTATGTGCTAGACGTCGCGTTCAATGTCATGTTGTCTCCAGAGCACACTAGAGTAGCCTTCGCAGTAAGTTTGTGCAATAAATAATGGCCTCGTAGATTGACGGACAGACAGATTTGATGCATCTTTCTTCGCTCTGGGAATTTATAGATGGCCTTGGAATTACATGAAGTATGGCTGTTCTGCCCTCCGAAGTTTCATTAATCAATGAGGCAGTAAACTCAAGGACACGTTCTCATGTGGAACTGGTAGTTATGTGTGACTCAAGGAAACTAAGCAAAGTTCGTTTGAAATAAACGTTGCCTGCAATTAATGGGAGTGGAAACGAGAATTTCGATCTGTCCATTTACTTCCTCATTTTCAGTTTCAACTTTCCCTTTTCCCCGAAAGCATCTGCAAATGGAATTTGATGATAATCGATGTAATTTAGCATTTCTTTGTAAGTGTTCCTTTCTTTTTTTTTTCTAAAAAAAAATGCGCAGTATATTTTACCCGTTAATATTATAACTATTAGTAATATTTCATTTAATTCTTTCTTATTCTTTAAACAGGACTAAAATTTATTTTTTAAAAGTGTAAACTTTAGTTAGAATTCAGTTTAGCTAAATTTAATTATTAGTTTTCTTTACGGTTCATAAAATCTTGATTTTTTTTTCTACTTACAAAACATGAATTAAAGCTCGCACAGTTGAATTCAAAATAATTTTACTTTTTATCTAGACAAAAATGATGCGATAAGAATCCAAACTCGCTATATGTAAGACTAATTACATCCACATAAAAGCTTTTAAATTATATACTGCTTAGAAAGAATTCAGTGGACGCTCCCATGAGCAAAGTGCATCGTGTCATGTAACTAGTCGTAAATTGAAGGAATATGATACTCCCAATGCAGTGCAACTATGACCGGGTGAAATGGCAGCGAAAATAGAACTAACGAATTTTAAAAGAGACGTTATGATGCCACGTTGCAGGCCTATCTGTTCTGCAGATTATTGGCAAACTGAGCCATCCGTGGTCAACAATCAGTGATACCATACTGAGATGGAAGCGCATGGAATCAAGCGTTACCTGCCGTGAACGACTCACCACATTCATCAAACATGACCGTAAGGTGCTACGAAGGATGATAAACCGTCATTCATCGCCCATACGTTGAATCCGGAGTTTTGGGTATCGACTGTAACACGAATCTGCACCAAAACATTCAGAACGAGGCTCATAACATGGGTTTCCATGGCAGGACTGCAATATGCAAGCCCCACGTTAACCGAACCAACATGCAACGTCGTCTTCAGGCGGTGCGTGTACAGTGGGACGTGGAAGCTTGGAAAGATATGTTATGATGTGACAAATCATGCTACATCCTCTGCCGAGCAGATGGATGGGTGTTTGTAGATGCTCGGTGAACGTCTCTTACCAGACTGTGTAACCCAAACTATTGAAATTGGGAGGGTGGAGGTGTAATGATATGGTCCTGTTTTTCCTGGTTTCGCCACAGACCTTTCTTATTGGTGCCAGGAAGTAGAGCTCCGAGAGGTATCTTAACATTCTGGACAATGCAAAGCTTCCTTTCTTTGGCGTTTCTACGGAACTGACCGTTGTCTCTTTTATGACATGGTGCAAGACAATGCACCATGTCATAAGGCTTCGTGGTTTGTGGACATGAACATCACCATACCTGACTGGCTGCCACAGAGCCTGATTTCAGCCCCACTTGAACATCTATGGAATGAGAGCGTCGGATGAGGTCAACGGACGTCCGCCTCACAACAGTCCAGGACCTCATTATAGGAAGAATGATCCAAAATTACCATTTGTGTAACGTGTGCACTGTAGGATTTCTGCAGCCATCGCATCGAAAGGAGATTTTACATCTTATTAAGGTGGGTGCCATGGCTATTTATTCGTCAGAATGAGGTGTTCATTGACTTTTTTCCAAGCAGTGTACACTACTTGTTCACTTCAGAGTTCTAATAGTTCATTCTTGAGCAATCGTTGCATGTCGAGTTCACATATCTCGTCCGTATTCCATCTAACGGCTTTGGTGCTTGCTGTAATCCACGAAGCTGAGTTAAGACCGTCCTGAGGATTAAAAAGTTTCTCTGTAAGTGTAAACTGGTCCGTGAGTGTATTTTGTCAATGAACTTGAAAAACTTTGGTAACTGGGAAAATTCTAAATTATCTCAATGGAAGTGTGCTTTTGATGGGCAAACCCACTCTGATAGGTCCGTACCCATTTTGAAAAATGGACTTAAAAATAAAGTAGATTAAAAGAGTACGAGGGGTGGGGCTGAAATTAAGTCGCGACCACTACTACGGCTATGGTCGGACTAGATTTTTTTTGTGGCAAAACTGAGCAAATATTTTAAAATCATTCAAAATAGCATGTTTCAAATAAAAGTGAATACACTGTCTTTCAGCACACAGATAAAAACATCACAAAAAACGTTCAGTTGCTGTGGTAACGAGTGACGTCACTATACAACAATCCTAGGTGCGAAACATATCTCGTTATCAAAGTCACCGACCATTTCCGCGATGCCTTTTAAGTTTTAGTCTTTAAGTTCCTTGTTTAGACATGCTTCGAAGTGATTCTGTTTGAATTAGTGCAGCTGTTGCTTATTCCTTCACGCCCCCCTTAAATCATCCTTAACATCCGCCCGACCTTGAAAATGCTGATGTTAACCAACAATACTTTATGGTTACCATGACAACATCCTTCACTAATCAAAATTTTAAGATAAAAAAAAATGACAACGAATTTTATATTTTTTACTGTTTTGGGTGAATTCGCATGTTTGTCTTTTTTTTTTTTTTTTTTTAACTCGAGTAAGAAACGCAAGTCGAGCGACTCGTTTCACCACCTTCGGATGCCAGCCATTTCCTGTGCGTCACTTTATTCAGCACTCAAGCTATCTCCTAACTTATCAACATCCGTGGGAGGAAAAATCGTCTCCTGCCTGCCAACATATAACTAATTATCCGTCAATCGTTATTTATTCGGATGACAGCTTTTATTTGCAATTCTTATCTCTTGTTTATAATAGATTTTTAGCAAACGTGTATCCACAGACTTCACCATTTCTTTTAAAAATGGTTAAATATTATTGATATAAAATATTATGGAAGAAAGCATGTTTTTTTTTTTCTATTCCCAATGATACCAACAGCAATGATTTCTTGACCTCAGAAATTAATTGTCGTCCCAGCAAGAGTAAGACGCTAAACAATTCTGCATCAGGTATCACGCGATAGTATAATTTAGACAACAAATAAAAACCTCATCGCAGTTATTTTTATCAGATTAAAGTATTCATTGTGGAATAAAAATTGATTTTCCTTGTTATCTTTGCATGAAAAAAAGTCGCAGGAAATGAAAATGTCTATGCATTTGTCTTTCCCATAAATCACTATTAAGAAGATGAAAAATAATTTAAATGAAATTGACTGTCATATTATTTTGTTGTATTAAAATACACTCCGTTATTCATTGAAATATATTAATTTTCTTATTAGCTAGTCGGATGTCATACAGTATCTGTTTGTTGAACAGTTTAATCCCTACTAGTTTCGTGCATTGTTAGGCCTGTTCAATTTCGTTGTTATAATGGCTAGCGATGTGAAATATCAGCGATCTGCTTGTGTCAGGTTTTTGATGACCACTAAATATGATGCAGGATCATAGGTGGTTTTGGTTTCTTTTTATATCCATTGGGGTTATCAACAAAGGTGAATTCTCCATGCTCATTAATTGAGAAAGAAGTAATATTTATTTGTTAATAAATGCATGTATTTATAAGCATTCCATTTAGGCTTTTATTTTTGTAGACAGAAGACGTCTTAAGCATGCGCGGCAATAATTGAGCTTTGCGTTGTGTATCGAAGGCCGATGCTTGCTCGTTTAGTCAAAGCTACCTTGGTTTGCTCGGTTGTAGGAGCTTCCAGGTC
This sequence comes from Typopeltis vanoorti, assembly GCF_054136105.1. Classification (NCBI taxonomy): domain Eukaryota; kingdom Metazoa; phylum Arthropoda; class Arachnida; order Uropygi; family Thelyphonidae; genus Typopeltis; species Typopeltis vanoorti. The sequence goes on along the minus strand of NC_143573.1, from coordinate 72,356,786 downwards.
CAAGCTGCAGCACTGTGATTTCATGCGCGCATATAGCCATTTCCGCTCCCTTCACGTCGTCTTAAACACAGGCCATACGCAGTGAAAGTAGCTCTAGCCAGTGAGCTTCAGCCAGCCTTTACAAGTGTGCGTGTTGCTTGGAAAAATTAACTCTCAACCAACTTTTTATGACGATGTTATTGACCAGTTCATAAAGAAGAACCGTAGGGTAGAATTTGTATTCAAGTAGCTAAATTGAAAAAGAGAATATCATTTGTAAAATAAATGTTGTATTTGTACGATTAAATGTACATAAATTTCTAAATATATAGTTTTAAATGCCAGTAATTCATTATTCCGCTAATCAGACTTCAATCACACCTCTCACTCCCTGAATGATAACAAGCGTGAATTTCAAGACCAGCATTCGCTCCTGGTTATCTAACACTTATAATAATATAAGAAGAAACAAGGTGTGATCATATATCAAATTTCGTTTCGTATCTTTCGGTATAAATGTCTGTGACATTTATACTGAACAAAGATCATACCGAACGAATATGCATCCAAATTAAATTTATAAACATTCTTTGCGGACATCTGCAATTGACATTCAACGAATGTCAATTGCATTGAGATGTCCGCAAAGCGTACACGCAAAATATTTAAGTCGTACTTGATTTTCATGATCAGATTATTTGAACCTAAGAACCAAGTTTCGAAATACATAATAAAAGATTATCCATACTTTTCGTGTAATCTTTTGCTGCTGTTTAGCCTGAAATTAGTGAAATAAACCTGGACTCGCGATACCCTAAGTTTTGCTACTATTTATTGAGGGGGAGGTAAAAACTCAGGTACAAAGTTTAAGGAAAGATTAATAGCAACATCACGTAATTCACCAATTTAAAAGTATATATCCGTGTGGCGTGTAAATGGCAGCAGTTATAGCATATTTGCATCAGTTAGTGTGGTTTGCTCACCAGATTGTAAGGCTGCATGGGATTTGGGGAAATTTGCGAAATGGAAGCCTTGATATGTTGCTGAATGAATAATATCTTTTGAAGCAAACATACATTAGAATTGAAAGCGCAGCCTCCTTACCAAAAACTAGGATATGGTAAGTTTTTTTTATGTTCCTTCAGTGTCATGTACGATCTAAATGATAACATTTATTTTGATACTCCGTCCTCGTTGACCTTCAACCATGACAGAGTGTCATTTTGACAGATTCACTAAATAGTGAATACTGATAAAATGCGTCCGGTTACATCACGTGAATAATATTTTGCGAAACTGTTCGTTGTTATAATAATGAATGCTATTACAAAAGCGACTTTTTTTTTGAATATCTATTTTATTTCTATACTTATTAACCATTATTTCTTAATCAATTACTTTTTTTTTGTTTCCCACAGATTATTATGAGTCTGTAAACACACCGGAACACACACAAAAACTAGCTTTTCACTATGACGTGTTTATCTCCCATTAACGTCTGCTTTTAGTATAAAAGGTTTTTTTTTCTATTTTACAAAAGAGGTCTCTCAGGTGGCTAATGCATTATTATTCCGAGAAGCATACTTACAAGCAGTAGATAAGTCAAGATCGAAATGGTGGCTGATAATTGGTGTCTATAACAGCATATATAATGGTAAAAGATGCCGTTAGTTGCTTACAAATTTTGCATTTTTATAAAACATCCTTATAACCTTTGTTTTTTGCAAAGAAATGCTTGAAAGTATGGCTGTAACCAATTAGATTTGTCTAAACATGCCTCCGAGACAAATTTATGTATCTGAGGTGTCTTCTCAACACATATACCTTAATTAACATTCCTGCAATTTTTTTTTTATTCCTCGTCTATCTTTCGGATTGGGATAATGTTGGGAGTTCGTCGTTGTCGTCTTCAGCATACAAATTAGTCTTATTTCTTGTCATAGTTCGCTAAATAGGAGATGAAAGTTGAAAAACTGCTCTTCACTATCTCTTATTGCGTATCTTAATTGGGAAGATAAATATGAGTAATTGCTTTTTGAAAGTAAAAATAATCTGCATTATAATTCATTTTTCCATTGTACTTTTAGCACAAAACTCTGCGAGTTTCATATCAAGTCGCGCGTGACCGAAAACAGCTAATCGATGCGAGAGGCAGACAGAGATCACCATACTTGTAAGCTTGGTCAGATGACAGAGAAGTTTATAGAAATACACAAATGCATTCGGATATTGTTCTAAATGAGCTTATGATAAACAGCAAACCACGTTTGAGGTTACCACACGTGTTCAACAAAAAGTAACTGGAGCTGAGGTGGTCTAAAGAATATCGACATTGGACACATCAGAGGACTGGCGAAGGGTTACATTACATGGAGAGATGAGGCTCAGCTCCTTGTATTTTATGCGGATAGAGAAATTGCGAAAACAACACAAAGCCATGGACCCATCAGGTTTTTTCACATAGCTCATTCGGTAACAACGATGCTTTCAGATGTAAAGATTTGTATTTGAGCCCCTTCTAAGGCTTGAAAAATCTTGATAAGGGATTCTTCAGATGGTGAGTTAGCATGTGGCGGTTTTTTCCTCCTAGAAACATTTCCTTCACACCGAAAATCTGAGGGAAGAACAAACACAATTAACCCAATACGAGCCTCATAGCCTTTTCCCCACTCACGAAAAGTTGTAAACTTGTACATCAGTACCGTGGGTAGGCTACAAAATATTTTTGAACCATTTTAGTTATTGTATATTTAAATGTTTTTCATATAGTCCTAATGTAACTTTTCCAAGCCACTTCAGGCATCCAAAAGTAGGTCTCCACACCAGATAATGAATTTCATCTCCAACCTAAAAATAATCACAAACATTTGCCCACTCTGAGATTGGAACACGCACTCTGTTGGTTGATCAGATATGCTAACCAGTCGGTCAGCTAGGCTGGCTTGCTTCGAATTCTCACCAACAGTACGAGCCAATGCTAGAGATCGTGGTGTTGGAGCGACGATCTGGTGCACATGGCCTAGAAACGCACTCTTCCACCTTTGGGAATTATCAGACTTTCTTGTAGTCTCCTAATGCTATGAAATTCCCTCTCTTGGTCCAAGAGTGGATGAACCTTTAGAACATCCCCTTTGTACAGTTATAAGGAAAAATATACATATCAAAATTCTGTATGATTATCAATATATTTCAATTGCAAAGAAGAAAAAATCGCAAACTTAGACATTTCTATACGGTAAAAATAGTTAAAGCAGACATTACAGAGTAGTGTGAAGGAATAAGAAAAAACCTTTTGATGTGCTCAACGTTCACTGCGGCAAAGTTGGCTTGGGAAAATACAGATAGCAATCAAAGAAATCTATTTTAAATATAGCTTTCAGAAAAAAAAGAAAGAAAATAATTGGTGATTTTTATTTGCGACTGGTGCCAAAATACATTAAATTAGTAGTAAAATGTGTGTGTTGAACAAAAGCTTGTGATGTGGTTTCAACCTACTCAAAAATGTTGTCGGTATTAGTGGTTCATTAGTAGTTTCTTACAATTGTTCACTTTCACCAAACCGCATGAAGCCTTTTAATTTAAAAAATAACAATTAAAAATGTATTTTCGAATCACCATACACTAATGTGCTCACGTCATCCAATGGAAAATAATGTTTGGGGTTGGACAGTGGCAATGCCAACAGTGACACTATTCATTCTATCATACGGTAGGGTTGGTATATCAGCTCTGTTTGGGTTTGATTCACGATACAGTCGTGGATGTGTGTGAATATCTTTGCACTGCACGTAAATTTCGTCGGCTGGTGTGAGACCACAACCTTGCTTATTGGAGTCCTCGATTGACTTGAGGGGAAAAGTTCCACTTTTGGTCTCTAGAGAACTCTTTCTAGTCATTATCTCACCCACTCTAAAATCTACGATAGGTTTTTAGCCTTTAGGTTACATTGACATCAAAAAAGCATCGAATAGAGTACTTTCTTATCATTAAAATTGATTCTTTTACAAAGTAAGCGTACCAGAACATTCTTGTGAGTTAATAAGGATGTGCAAGTTAAGTTTTCCATTGAGACTTCGATATGATTGGTTGATAATATTCCACGATGTTCTCTATAAAAATCGACCTCGATTTACGAAAGATAATGGGATGTTCTAGTTTATTATACAGTTTACAGCCAGTTCTTTTTATTTGAATAAACACTTGTAAGCTTGTCCTTCAAATGGATGGAAGGATGACTTTCATCTTGACTCCCCCGTTCGAAGTGCGGGCTTAGCACTTCGACTTAATAAACCTATCCATCTAGTTACTGAAATACCCCCAAATACTCTACTTGTATGGTAGATGACTTTCTTTCTCCCAGTATGCACGTATTACTTAATTATCGGAAAATGAAAAGTACGTTAGGGCTCCATAATAGTATTCCAGATTTTGTTTCTCCCATTGTCTTTACATTTCCTTTCCCTCTTCTTCACCCTATACAGCAGTGTTTCCTAACGTTTTTTGGATCATGCCTCACCTCCACGCCTCAAAGATTTTGATTCCCCCCCCCCCTCTAGCATAATAGTCAGCCAAGTTCTGAAAAAGTATAATATAAATAGGTACTTTAAATAAAAAAGGCAAAACTGTTTTTAATTTGACTTTCTTCAATGAATATAAATTTTATATTACACTTTGTATATTATATAAAACATAAATCGAACTGAACTCGGGAAAATAAAATACAAGTTAATGCGATCCTTGAGCTTGATGTCTGCTGCAAACAGTTTTTATTTGAGGTACTAATTTAGTCATTTTCAATTTTAAATCCGCACGGTTTGTGATATCCAGACGATTTCTTTTTTCAGTAGCAAGTCATTTACACTAAAGCCCGCATCGTGAGAAAGCCATGCCCTTGTTCCTTTTATGTTGAATAAAGTTCTAATAGACTCATCATTTTGATTTTCTGAGAGTTCTTGTATTTATGTCGACTGCTGTGCTAGTGATGTCAGCTTTTTTTCTCGGAAAGTCAGGGTTGCAACATCGAAAATTTATCGCCGACAATGGTGAGTTTTTTGAATATATCGGTGATGAATGCAACGTAATTTTCTAATAGTCCCTCAAAATATTCAAATCCCCCCCCTCTGGGAGGTACTCCCCACTTTGGGAAACACTGATATAGAGTGTGATAGTCATCCTGGGATGCTATATCCGCCTCAGTGGAATATATAGCAATCTCTTCCTCCTCTCTCTCTCTCTCTCATATACATGAAGCAACATCTCTAGATAGGGGAACCTGACTAAACTAATGCGTTAAAACCATCTATCAGAAAACCTGGATTAGTTGGTGAGAAATCTTGTCTTTCAGTGATGCCTATCAATGACTCTACTCAATGGCGAACTCAGGATTTAGTCTTGGAGGGGGCCGAATACTCAAGATTTAATCTGGAGGGGGGGGAGAGAGAACTCGTGATTTAATTTTATGGGGGGCGAGTTGAGTAGACGATTTGAGAATACACACTACACATCGCATACGACCTCTGACTGAGCATCTACAGTGATCGCCAATACATGATACCCGTGATCTCCTCTGGCCTGGCTCCGGCAAACAAAGTAGCGCCCGAGCACTACTTCGTTCGCCTTGCGTTCACAACGGCCGCGATTCCCGAGAGCTACAGGGTATTCCCACCTAATGTGACGGCTAATTCATAAGTAGTATAGAAATAGAAGAAACAACATAACATAAATAAAAAAAATAATAATTTTAATTAGAAAAATATTTTTTGGAAACTTTTCTAGCCTTTTTTTCCTTTTTCTTTGGGGGGGAGGGGCAGTGCCTTGGCCCCTCCCTGGTGGCGCCAATGACCCTACTAATTATTCTGGAAAACAATCCATGAATTTTGGATGAGTGGACTCCATCCCAAGCAGGGGAGCTTGTGGATTTTTCTATATATGTGTGATGCAGATGCATACAAAAAGGAATTACAGAGAGTTTTTGGCAATATAATAAATTGCCAAAAAACGAAAAACTAATCGTAGCAAGTTCTAAACAAAATCCAAATGGATTATATTCGCCATTTTAACTTTTTTTTAATTGTTAAAAGCAATTTAAATGTTATCTTTTTCAACGTATAAAAATTTTGACATTTTGAAACGAATCTTACAATCAGGTATAATTTCTTAAACAGTGAGTACGTTAATCTTAAGATTATCGTGCAAAGTGATGTATGGACCTCATTTGTTCAGTACACCGAAGAATGTAGTTTACCACCAACAACCGCACAAACTTAGTCTTGATAAATATGCCTTAAGGAGTTAAGTACTGCCATAATAAACGGAAGATGAAAGAGTCAAAATCTTTGACTTTATAACTCATTTGAGGCATGATTGTCACGTGTTTTATTTCCTATGCTACAAAAGAAAGGGTTGCCGTAATTGCCTCATTTAGCTATAACACACTTTCGAAATAATGCTACCAAACTGTTTTGTGGCCTTGAAGTCAAACAATTTTTTTTTGTGTGTGTGTGTGTGATCGGGTTGAACGGCATAACAATTCTCTCGGTCGATTTTTCCATCAGCTTCTTTGGTTTTCACGTGCATACATCGTATGCAAAAAAACTTTTAATGGAAAACTTCATCAGAATTATCCTCTTTTTTTGTTGTTTTTTATGCTGGACAGCTGTTCCTCTGCTGAAGGAGGAGCAGCTGCTAAGACAGGTGCTCTTCTCTTTTTTTTAAGGTGTCACATAGTCATAAAAATTGCAAATACGTTGATACAACGTAACTGCCATCTGTTGGTGTTTTAAAGAATGCTTAGTTAAGACCAGTTTAAGTGTCTAATTTGGTTTGAAGTTATTTCGATAATATTATTGGTTTGTGACTACTTTTGACTAATATCAAAGGCAATTTCGCTGTGTAAACGACTGCCTTCGTTTGATACGAAAGGCAGAGCAGTTTCGAATAAAATGGCTAATTTGTCTACTTTGCGAGATGGAATAATTCAAGTTTCTGAGTTAAAACAAAAAACAAATTGCTATGATGCCAATTTCCCCATTCAGCTGAAAATATTTTACTTCATTTACTGACGGGTTTTTTCGAACCCATTTTTTTCTAACTAAAAGCATCGTTTGTTACCGACCGAGCCACAGTTTCTAAAGAAATAGAATAACCTATAAATTCAAATAGTTGTATATTTGAATAATTTCGCGATTAGTTCTGCTCATTTGACTTATTGCAATATTAATTACATTGCAATCTTTTCAACACGTTTACTTTAGAAGTAATCGATTGAAATGTAAGCTGGTAGCTTCGTTAATTCATTACTGTGCTGGAAAACTGTTTGCGATACACAGGAGAGAACACTGATGACTTTATTAAGGACTTAATAAAGTTAAGGACTTGACGTTTTCTGAGAATAATATCACAGCATTTTAAAAAGGTCTCCGATGTGAATGGTAAGTTTGAAAATAATATTTTTCTACAATGAGAATGCATTGAGAAACAGTGAGGGGATCTATGAGGTCTTCTACCCCCCAAAAGAAGTAAAGTAAGAAAGTGGTAAATTTAGGCTAAAGCAATTGAGCAGTTTATTAATAATTTTTAACATGAAAATTATATCTTTTCCTGATTTTATTCACTAAAAGGTCAGATTCAAAGCAGTTAAGTATAGATCAACCGGTTTCATTAAATTCTATTCAAAGTTGAATAATTGGACGTTGTCGTTAGAGAAACTCAGTGGGAAAGTTTATCCTGAAGTACAGATGTAGACGGATTTAAAGCGGGGGAAAGAAGTTGGTTTGGTATGTCTGATACTGGACAGCGAACGGATGTTGAGCAACATTTGCGTTAGAGAATGTCAAGGAATGAGGAGTGAAGACTCCTCGTTTTTTATATTATTTTAGGGCAAAGCGGGGAGGCTATGGATGCGATGTGTTTTCGCCAAAGGTGTGAATCAGCACGAAAAAATTTGATCGTGAAAAGGTGAGGGGAAGGTGACACGTGATCTTTGTTGCATGAAATCAGATCGAACTATGTTTGGGTATAATTTGACAAAGAAATCGACCGCTGCTCAAAAACTCATATGTGGCCTGTTTACAAGCTGATGTGATTAATAGAAAGTCGAGGTTAATCAGATCATTTCACACGATGCATGATACCAGCATTCTTGGCCGAGTGGTTAAGGTATCCCCTAGGACAGTAGGTTCGAATCTCGTTGTGGGAATTTGATGTTTTTCAGTATCTTTAGGTAACAGACAAATTTCACTTCCTGGCGTGAGATTACTAGCCATTTTACGGGAAGCATGACGTAGGCTTGCAAAAGTTTCATTTTGTCAAGGTTATCTAACCCTCATCTGATGCTGATTTACGAATAGGTTGGTTTATACTCTTTCGTGGGTAAGAATGATATAGAAAAAATAAATGTTCGCATATTACAACGGTGCACTGTTGTTTGAATATTGCACCTTTGTGCAATTTAAAAAGAAATTAAAACCACTCATTAAATTTCAGTAAATACCCCAAATACCACATTTTATTAAAATAAGAAGAGACGCATGCAGGATACACAAACCTCTGTTGTGCTTGTAACTGCACCTAATTTAATGAGCTCCTTTACCTGGTGTATTCTGCAGATGTGTTGCGAAATACAAACTACCTGAATACCGAGGACACAGCGTTTTGGGCTACTAGTTACGAAGTAACTAGCAGTCCAAACTCTTTAGTTTAGCTAAAAGTATTTTTCCATTCAGATGGTCACCATATGAGTGAGAAACTGCCTTTTCCATGTACAGTTAGTTGTTTCCCCAGGCCATGATATGCATTATATATTAACCTTGATTTTAGAAGGAATGTCGAACAATTCTTCCCCCCCCTCTCACTCACTCACTCACTCACTCACACACACACACACACACACACACACACACACACACACACACACACACACACACACACGAGTAACATGATAAAGAATTCATGGTTGTGGGTCGAGTTGCGTGCAGTTCTACAGCAAGATGAGCAGCCAACGGATCCTCTCGATGAGACATCGTGTAGTCAATCTGTACAGGTGACACTAACTTCCGGTAGGTACCTGCTTGAAAAACGTGTGAAGGAGAAGCGAAAGAAAGAACGAAGAGGTTGGTGTGGAGAAAGAGCACATCCCGCGCGCTGCACGAAGCATTCCGCACCTTAAAGCCTAAGGGATTTTATAAAATTATCTCAATGGGATCACCAAATAAGCCCGGCAAAAGTGGAGCCCAAAGGGCATTGAGGCTAACAGGCTCTTTAGTTCGGCTAAATGCAGCCAGATGGCGTTTATCATTGACAGTAAAAGAGCAACAGATCATGGGCTGGGTGTCACTGCCGGAAGTAGTCGATTAAACCATAGCTGTAATAACAGATGTGGCGCCCCTCTAAATCGAAAGGGGGCTCTTAAGAGGAGCGGGTACTTACACTAACAATTCAGACTTCGTTAGGGCAATTATGTGTAATCCCCTTCATCCTCCCCCCTTCTTCCCTCTCTTCCAACGTACCACAAACAGCCCACTGTGTCTGCACAAGCATGTTGCTTGCGTGTACAGAATAGTAAACAGTTAATGAATGCTGCTGAGAAAGTCTCTCTGTTTTGTTGTTTATGTCGTATCTTCTTAAGTAGAAAAACATGCTGTCATGCAACCCACTTCTGTGAAATGCGAAGTTACGCTAAAATTAGTGGTTGAGTTAAGAAGCTTACAATTTAATGAGGAGATCTTTTTAACATGATGACTTCCCTCCATTTAATATTTGTTTGCTATAAGACAAACTGATAAAACGGTTCGTAGGATATCAGAGACTTCTAAGAATTGAATAATGTGGTTCTTCTTCGTTTGTTAGTACGTAAATATTTCCTCCGCTGCAGTCGAATGAACAATGACAACCTGAGATTCTCTGCTTATTCAGCTGTGGTTCAAAGAGATACATCAAAGAGCTAAAGCTGATTAAGCGGAAAATAAGTTAACATTGTAATTTCCAAATAAGTCTTCAACTTTGACCTTAAAAAACGAAAGACGTGTAGAGATAAATTCTGAGTCATTTTAAGTACGGTGGAAGAGAAATGCAGTGGGACATTTTCTCCAAGCAGCCATTCTACAACAATTTAAAATTCAAAAAAGGTCCCAGCTTAGTAATAGTAACCCTCACAAGTGAGGTTGCAAAACCTGCAGTATCAGTGGTGTGTGTGCGTGCGGCAAAGTGGTTAATAAAAAAAAAGGAAATGACATGAATTTCTTGAATCTAGAAGTTGTATTTCTTGGAATGAAACTACCTGAGTCCTTCCAGATACGAACGCATGACTTGAGGAGGTAAAAGAAATATTTTTCTGTCATCAATAGTTAATAACATAAACACGATGTTAAATTTAGTGAAATATAATACCCTTTCGAGAAATATTTGTAGTATGCTGTCCAAAATTTGGCGGTTCTCCTCTTTCCGTTCTCTGAAGTACGGTTATCGAGGACCCTTCAAGTAACCTTTTGGCATCGGCATTGTTTCCAAAACAAAACCTACGTAGTCGATATATTTTTAAATTATAGATCAGCTTGTTTTACATTACAATGTGGCATGACTTGGGTTTATGTAAGAGAACACATTTTAAGAATAAACAAAAAATTAAATACCCGAAATTCTGTATGCTCTGATGATTATTAAGGACAATCGACAACCAACTGGAGCTCTGCAAGTGTTGCACTGCAGTTAAAACATACCTGAATCAATTTACTTCTTTATTTTTCCATAAACGTCATTATTAATGATCAACAAGATTTTCAGGTGTCAGCACTTGCTATGCTAACATTACACAACACTTGCTGTTTATATTTTCGAGCCACTTCTTGTGGATATCACTGATAATTGCCTTCACATTCACAAGAACGTGCATCTACAGATGTTAAATTTCACACAATAGCTTTATGATTATCAGTTGTGTCGAAACGTGATTAATGCCACTTGGGAAATATTTAGCACGAGTTACACCTTGGCATGAGTGTATTAATGGGGATTCGCAATATCAGTTAGGATGATAGTTCCTAAAAGGAATTATGAACTTAGTTCCCTATTAATTCTAGCACGAATGAATTGGCAAATGACTCCAAAGCTCATGTTTAATTTATAACATTTATTTGCTTCCGTTGCTTTTGGTTTCAACTTAATCAGGTTCAAATATTTCAACTTTCATAACAATGCACATGTGGCACCATCTAGTGAGAATCATTTGAATTAAAGAAATTCAGCCGGTTACTGTTTGTTTTTAAGAATAATTCAGACTAATATAAGCCTGCGAAGGATTATAATATAATTTTTGAAAAATAAGCCTTGAAGCATATAACAGAATAGTTTTAATATATTTTTCCCTGCACGTATCTAGGACTTCCCATGTGTTTGTGTCCCAGCAGAGATCCGATTTTTTCTAGTAATGTCTCACCACTCTTGGACAAAAGATGAAATAATGTATATTTCGAAGTTTGTTAACATATGGCTGAGCTGGCTTCAAGTGCTAGTTATTGTTCTTAATTTCACTTCATTCGTATTTTATATGAATATGCCCGATTTCGCTTTTTACTGTTATAATTCAGAACTTAACCAGAATATGGCTGACTTGGAGCAACTAGCTGGAAATACGTGTGTTCCATGATAATCTCTAAACCAACTGATTTGCTTTAGAAATTGTTTGGTTTCTAGATTATTTAATTTTTGTGCATGATATTAATATTAATTGTTTGTACACTTTTGTACATAAACTTCTTTTATTTAGAAGAAACTTCTGCTCCACTCTCTTTCGTGAGGAGAGAAAATTTATTAGGCTGGATTATAGCCGCGGGATTATAACCAGATGGATACCAACGTGTATTTTTTTCATTTAAATGTGACTGATTGGTGAGAAGAAGTGTTTATTTTAATTGCCCTTTCGAAGGATTCAAAAATGAGTTGGATATTTCAACTCATAAGAAAATAAAATTTTGGGTATTTTTGAATATCATTTTACATTCAAAATGGTATCCCATGTCACCCGAAATTCCTGTATTATTTTAAAATGACGATGCATTAAACCTCATACCTGCGATGAAGTGAAAAATAAGTGACCGTTTTATAATAAAAGCGAATTTAATACTAGATATGACAGTCGTAGATTTTAATCGTGATTCTACAAGTTTCCTCCTGATGATTCAATAACCTTTCTTACTCCTAACCAAAGAGAGGAAAAATTCCTTTCTGAAACAAATAGCAGTTTTACATTAATTTGCAAGACATGATCGATGATATACTCCCCTTTAGTTGTCAAACACTTGCCAATGTTCTTCACGTCCTAGACAGGATTAGAAACCCAGTTCTTTCCAATCAAAGAGAGCTATCGATACATACTGAGATGTGAAAAGTTGGGTCCTAAATAATACAGCAGTAAAGGAAATGGAACGAACAAATAATAAACAATTATTATTGCATGGCAGTCATAAAGTCTTAAGGCAGAATTAATTTAAAAAAAAAAAACAACCTATAGGGCATATTATACTCGACAAGAAATTATATTCACGTGTTCATTCATATTTTATCGCAAATAAAAAGTTTGCATGCGACCTTCACGGCTGTCTACTTGCAGCTGATTTCACTGAGGTTTGACTTACAGTAGAACCGCGAACACTTTCTTGGAAGTACGTACTGCCATTTTTTTGATTATACGGGGTCGCCCATAAGTCAAACAGGAGTTTAAAAATTTAATAACTTTTTATTATTCATTTTTCGTTTTATTTTTTCAAGGATTCTAAGGAACATTGACATTAATCATGGAAAAGTTCGTAGCCCAACAACGAACCAAAATTGTGCAATTTTATTTTATTTTATTTTATTTTTTTGCGAATATACTCGACTTCTATTATTCTTCTATTACGCGTTATTCCCGCTTCCCATTAGTACTACTCCGTCGCCTGGTCTGCCGCTGGGAGGGGATATATTTTTGACTGTAGAAGCGTATGTTCATGGGGCCGGTTTGCCTGTTTGCGGGATGAAAAATATACTCGAAAAATATATGCGAATATACTCTACTAATTTCGCGAAAATCTGCAAATTTTAATTTTAAATTTTAATTGTAAATTGCAAATTTTAATTGGCCATCACGTTCTTCAAATCTGACGGCTCCCAACTTTTTTTCCAATGACGTTACCTGAAGGAAAAGCTGCAAGTGAACAAGCCCCAAACAATCCAACAGCTGAACATTCGTGTAGAAATTTGGCTCAAAATAACAGTTGTCATAGAACATGGCGTAGAAAAGGAACCATCTTTGTGAAGCCGAAAATGAAAGGCATTCACGTGATGTGGTGAAAGTTTTTTACCTTGGTTCTATTATACATTAAAGATACCAAGAAATTATATATTTGGTTTTAATCCTTTACCCAAGGAAAACAATGTTTTGCGCGTGAAATATATTCACGTCTGAGCTACTTGTACATAGAGACTAATGATTTCATATCACTTAACTTAGTATGTATTCCATAATGCAAAGCGCACGCTCTTTCGGACGTGTAGAATGCAATACATAATGAGAAGGGTCACTACCCAGACCGGTTCCGACCTTTATTGAGGTCTCATGAGTGGAAGTCAGACCCGGGAGAGAGATACCAGGATTGAATTAATGCAGAAGTTATATCTCATATACAAGTAGCCAGAAGATGCTAGACCTTATTAATAAAAATCTCTGCATTACTTCAACTTAGCCTCTCCAGGGGCTGCCTCCCACTGATGAGACTTCAATATAGGTCGAAACTGGTCTGGGTAGTGGCCCTTCTCATTATGCATAGCATTTTACACGTCCGAAAGGTGTGTGCTTTGCATTATGGGATACTAAGGCAATTGATGTGAAGTCATTAGCCTCTATCTATACACAAGTAGCTTAGACGTGAATATATTTCACGCGCAAAACATTGTTTTGCTTCCTTGGGTAGAGGATTAAAACCAAGTATAAAATTTCTTGGTATCTTTAATTTACGTGATGTGACTTTTCATAATTAATAAAAAAAAATCTTCAGGTTCTGTATTCATTGTAACAAAAAAATAATAATAAAGTTATAAAATGTTTATAACATTTTATAACTCCTCCCCCCCTCGTGACGTATGAGCCATTCTATGACTGTCATCATCGAGTGTCAGCTCCTAAAGACCAGTATTTAACCTCTCATTGATGTGATCTCAATAAAGGACGACGTAGAAAAAATTATACCATCATTTAAAGAAGTATGCACTTTCTAGGAAGCAACTTAAGCAGCATGAATGAGATCGCGTACTTCAGGGCAAACTTTCATCTGCTTACACTAAGATAAAATATAGATGAAAAAAAGTAGTAAATATAATTTATTCTCAGGTAAAATTCTACTGTTCAGTCCAACAGGGGAAAACCTTGTTATTAACTGCCAGCTCTATCTAAGTAATATTAACTTCTAAAAAATATGGAAAGTGTTGCTTATTTTTAAAACATCTCTGTTCACTTCTATCTTGCATCTGACTGGTTATTCCCAAGGAACAAATTGTTAGTTATAGATTACGAAGGCTCAAAATAGCTGTTTACTAATCATTTCTCTAACACAAAAACGGTCAGTAGCGGCTTGTGGCTTGAAATTGTGGGGGCGCTACAACTTTCGAAATATATATATACACACTATAAGTACAGTGTATACGTGTTTGGGTAAAAATTAAAAAAAAAATTAAACATGAAAAAATATTGTTTATTATCGATAAAATTATAGAGTTTGGTATAATTCAAAATTACTTAAAAATAAAATCCATTATCATAACCCCAATAATGTTCTAAAATAAAAACTATAACAAATGTTATGTCTTTAATTGTAATGTCCAAATATTTAAAGAGATGGAGTAAACACGATGAGCACTACGAACACTCTACTACTGGCTGCATATAAACAACAATGGAACTGCGCGACGGACAGTGCCGCATTACGCTAATAGCTCACTCCTCATTATATATATAACGTGCTTGCGCGCGTAGCAATAGGACACTGTTGTAAACACAGTGCTGCTAACGCCCTCCGAAGTGCTACAAGGTGGATTTTTATTATTTTTTATACAAAATAAAAGAATTGTATAGGATTATTGATGATAAAATTAAATATTACAAGCAAATATAAATAAATTAATAATTATATTTTTGTATCGAGAAAAATGGGGGGGGGGTGCAGTTCCGCAGTGCCTATGCACGAGTCTCCCCTCCAAGTAAAAACCTCATATGTGTGATGATGTATGCTTCTGAATTCGCAGTTGCATATCACGCTTCATAAATTAGAAATAATATTAAGTTTTCATGTGTGGTTAAAATTAGAACGAATAAGAATAGAAACGTTAACTGTGTCTAGCAAACGGATGTCCTTCAGCTGACATAATGCAATAACTAAAAATGTTTTTATTATTATTATTAAAAACGAACCTTGTCCTTTTTATATCATTTTTGTATTTTGATGTGATACTAATGAACAAAAATAATCGCTTCGTATCAGAGGATCTGTCAGATCGACACCCCGAAGACCGCATCAAACATTACACGCAAACAAATGCAAATCATGGACGTTCCCTTTCCGTAAAACCACAAAAAGAGGTTCGTCGACTTGTTCACAAATGATACCTTCCCTAATGTCAGTAGCCGGAAAAGACAACAAAAGATTACCAGTTCAAACAGCATTGGGCTACTTTGGTGAAGGCTTATTTAACTCTGTAGAAGTTGGAATCGGGTGTTTAACTCGCGCATACAAAAAAAAAAGTGAAGGATGTGCAATCACTCGAATAATTCCTGAAAAAACATTTGACAATTGACCGGATGACGGAATTGTATTCCACATTCACATTGATAGTCGGAGGAAATGCCACAAATCCCCACAAAATTCTGACGTTCAATGTAGAGAATAGTGGTGAATGTGTCTTCCTGGAGGTCAACTCACGTTCAAATGTTTCACTTTGAGCCACTTAGACTCTTTTCACTTAATAGATTTTGTTTCAGGGAAATTCTAATGGTAACAAACAAGAGCATCCATCAAATTAGCAAAACGAATAAGAAATGAAATTTAATATTTTAGTTTCATTTATTCCGGACCTGGATAATTCATCCAGTCTGTTTAAAAGTGCAGATGAAAAATAGTATCCATTATTTTAGCTTAAATGTGTTTATCGAAGTTTTCTACTCATAATCTAGTCTTCATTTAAACAAGAATACTTAAAACTAAGTCCGTTTTATAAAGCAAAGGACTGGTTATTGATAACTTGTTTTGTTTAGCATACATACCCAACAATTAAGAAAATGATTCCGGCCATTTCTCAACGAAGACACTGAGGTGGTTACTACATTCTTAACTGTAATTCTAATTAAGATTTTTCATTATTACGACTACATGAAAGAAAAGGATAACAGCAATATAATAATGAAGGCGATAAAAAGTATTAATTACAAATTAAAAAGTATTAATTTCAGCAATTGCAGATTTAGTTCTTTTAGGATTACACGGGCGTACAGATTTTTAAATTTGTGATTTGCAATGATTACATCTACGATACCTATTTCGGAGACGTATGAGAATTTCTTGAAATATTTGCAACATTTTTTCCGTTTCTTCTTTATTGTGAAACTGTTACAAATGTAGAAAAATGTGTGTATGGACTCAGACGAAAATAATTCTCATACAATTGCTTACGAGTACAATCTCTTATAAATAAGAGTAAGGCATTAAAAAAAGAAATTATAGGAACACTCAGAACAAGGTGCATTCGTCTTGTGTTATTCTGAAGAGTCAATTTACCACTCAAAACATACGAAAATTCTGATAAATCGAAGACTGCCTAGAGTTCAATTTTTACACTTCGATTCCGATGACCTCTTCCTAATTCTTTGTGTTCACACTACGTGGTGCAAATCCCAATTTTTGTCCATTTCGAATATTCTTTTCCCTTCTTAGTTCTATTTTCAGTTTTTTCCTTTTTATCATTAACTTACTGATGTAGATTCATTTACTTTATTTATTTTTTTATTTCTAACTTCATTCATCAACCTTAGACTCCATTTTATAAAGTGCAAAACGAAATCTACCATTCAAAGGGTTTACATATCATTTCTTCCAGTTAAGTGTCATGTTAATCACAGGAACCTTTGCTTCTTTCGGCTTTGAAAAGTTATAACAACATATCTTCATGTCCCCACATACAGTATAACCCTGAAAGGCAGGAACACACTTCTGATTGAAAGTTTAATTCATTTCAGAATTCCGGTATGTTTTAAAGCACCTGAAACCAATCACTGTGAACGTTTTATGGCAGTGAAGTATAAAGGTGAGGCAATCATGGATTGAAACGTCCGACAGATCACAGATAAACCGAGTTATGACAAAAGTGTACAATTCTGCAAAGCCTGGAACGTGCTTATTGATAACAAGCTGGTTGTTTTGTGTTGCTTTGAATTTCGATCATAGAAACCCAAATTTCCGGTTGAAAAACAAAAACCCTCCACCTCCGTATGAGACCGGATGAGCTATGGAGGCTCTAATGTATTGTTATATGTTTATTGTGTTTTCTAGTCGGAGTGCTTATTTTGCGGGATTTAAAACAAGATTTTTCCAACACCGTATGATAATTATCTTAAGATGAAAAAAAAAGACGGGACTTGAACCCAGGTCTCTTCTAGGGCATCATCCATACCTACTGAGCTTCAAAAGTTCATATTGCTGGAGAAAAGCATGGAACTATTTCATGTAATTTTTACTTATGTCATTAACTGCTGTGCTACACAAAACACAATGTGTGTGTGTGTGATGGGAGGTAAATGAGGAGAATATTATGGGAAACCTACTTTAGCCTGCTGGGGAAATCCTAATCATAGTCTTTGCCAGCAAAGGTTGGTCGATGGATAAAGCCTCAGCTACTAATGGCTCACGCAAAAAGTTAAGCGAGTTTGAGCGCGGTTAGTAGTTGGATGGGTATCAATTGTTTGATGTTGTTGGTACACTCTCCGTCGATGAGTCATTGGACTCCCTGGAGGTGTCACATAATAATAGTCTTGCTGAGACGAACTTGTATATCATGGGGTAGCATAGTACAATAACATTTTGTGCACAGTGGAACAATTCTTTTTGAAACGGGGTATTCTATTGAATGAGGAATAATAACCAAATTTTTTAATCTGAGCTCAAAATCATGTTCAGGGTATGTCACGCAGAACTACTAGTTATCATTAACCAATAAATATAGATAAAAATATATCATCATCATGCATATCAAGGATTTAGGCCTAGCGTGGCCTGTTTCGGCCTTAGAAGTCATCTTAAACCTTGAATCGTTTAAGAGGACTCCTGGTTTTCTTTTTTCCTAATGGCTTGTACTTTAAGGCTTGTTTTGGTAATCTTTCTGTTTTCATTCTTTGAACGTGTTCCATCCATTTATGTTTATATTTTTTAATTTTTTTCTATTACTGGTTTTTGGTTTAATTCTTTAATAATTTATTTGTTTCTTTTGTGATCAAATAGGGTATACTTTGCAGTTTTTCTCATAAACTTCATTTCTGCTGCTGTTAATCTTTGTTTGTCTTTTTGTTTTATTGTCCAGATTTCGCTTCCATACATTAAGACTGGTAGGGCTAATGTATTGTATACTTTTAGCCTGGTTTGTTTTTGAACTAGGTTTGGTTTAAATATAGAGTTAATTACACCTGTTATTTTTAAATATTTTGCAATTTTTAGGTTTATATATTTTTCATTTTCATATGTGATCATACATCCTAGGTAGTTAAATGAATTCACCTGTTCTAAGATCTTGTTATCTATTACTATTTTAGTTCTTGCTGGATCTTGTCCTTTAAAGGCCATAGTTTTTGATTTTTCTGTTGATATTATCATACCATAATCTTTGGATATCTCACTTAGATTTAAAATAGCTTTCTGTAAGTTATCTTCAGAATTTGTAATTATTATTTGGTCGTCTGCAAAGAGGAGAGTGTTTAAGTTCATTGTGGAGAAAGTTTAATTCCTTGATGTAAATTTTTGTTCCATGTTATCGTTATTTCATTTAAGTAAATATTAAAAAGAGTTGCTGAGAGGGGACATCCCTGTCGGACTCCTTGGTTTATCTCTCTTGTATATGATAGCTCGTGATTTAATCTTATTTGTATTTGATTATTTTCATATATACTTGCGATAGCCTTTAGGATATTATTTGGTATTTGTCTTTCTTTTAATATGTTAAATAAAATGCTTCATTTAACTTTGTCAAATACTTTTTCAAAGTAATAAATGCAATATGTGTTTCTAAATTGAAAAGAAGAGAATACAAAAATTCTATTCTCTTCTTTTCTCTATTATTAATTTTAGGCAAAAGGCTGGGTCTATACATGATCGTCCCTTTCTAAACCCATTCTGTACTTCTAAAATATAAAAATATATAAGAAGAAATATTTATCGTTGAGTATATTTTGTACTCTATTTTAAATTTTTCTTACAGAGATCAGTTTTTATTAATACCTGCTGAAAGAAAGGTAAATTTTAACTTGCTTTTGACATCGCTTTCTGTGGTGATTCCCGTCGACCATCTTTGATTCTGTAATTTCCACAAGTATAATTGAAACAAAAAAAATAATAAAATTCCTAAAAATAATTTTACGGTAGTTTGAAGTCCATACGAAAACGTTCAGTTTGTTTTATGATCATATTAAACACAATCATAAATAATCGATCGAAGGAAGATCAGTGTAGTTCGACATATAGCAAATAATAATAGTAAAGTGTATGAAAAAAATTAAACGCAAGTGTGCAACTGATTCTAAATAATAATAAATTTTATTAAATGAACGTTAAGCCAAAGTGGAGTTAGTGTACGTGAGAACAACTGCGTTAAAATTGGTCTCTGATAATGAATCAGCTGGGCTTTTAGTACACTTAACCAATTCGCAGTTAAGTGCCTTTTTATAGTGTGACAATTGCTATAATTGGTAAAATACCCTGACGCCGGCGTCCTTGACAACTGTCCCATTGCTGTGCCTCTTGTATGATTGACATAAGTTTAAAAAATGCCAGTTATGTTTTCAAACGAACTTTAGAATTAGTTAAACAGTGAAGAGAGTTATGGAGGCTGAGATAAGAAATAATTAAAAATGATAAAGAAAGGATCTATGACATTATCCAAAAATGCAACTGTTGGGCACTAATCATAAATAACCATAACTTCAATAAAGGAGAATGAAAGAAATTAAATAACTGTATTTTGTTCTTATATTTTGGAAAAAGATTAATTTCGAAGTTGAATATAATTTGAATCACATGGTTAAGAAAGTAATAAGAATAATCGAAAAGAAATGGGCTCATTTCTGAAACTCATCATTCGTGATGTTGTCGACTGGTTTCCAAGAACTAATCAAACGTTGAACTCATTTTTTGCTATTTAAAATGCAAGCAGGTCAGGAATTGGGTATAAATGTGGCCTAAAGAAACGAATCGTTTATTGTCGCTGATGTGTCAATTTCCGTTTCTGGGAAATCTCATTTAGTCGTATTGGAACGACACTATTTTTAAACCCCCTGTTGGGATACGCCTAACCTGCGATTCGTGATATGCATTATAAACCAACCTCATTGAACTAAAGAGGAAGTGTTTCTCTCCATAACAACACAGCCGTTAAAACATTATTTTTATATCTACAAGCCTGTTGTAGACATAAAATGCAATCTATAACAAATGATGATAAACAAGTGCAGAATATTTGTCATCATTTTGTCTTCATTTTGGTGATGTCATCATCACCAAAATGAAGTTTTTATTGGAGACCTCAAGTGGCTTTAAAATTTACAGGAATTCACTTCTCGCAATATGTTACAGAATATGCAGCAAGTTTAGTACATTGTTGGGGCTAGAGTTAGACAAAGACACCGATAAATATTCATGAACAGCTGCATATTTTAATCTTTTGGAAATATTTAATTAGAAGGCTCTTCTAGTAAATAGATAAACGGGGGTGGGAAGAAAGAGTTAAAAATATTCACTGTGTTTGATGATGACCAACGTTTTGTTTGCGCATTTAGACAAGAGTATGAAAATGATGGATGCCAATTCAGACCACAAGATTTTAGAAAGAAAAATCTTTGGATTGGGTTGTAAATAATTTTTCGCCAGTCGATGTAACACTTAGCTTGCTTTAACAGAGAACCAAACTACCATAAACCAAAACGAGCAGGATTCCATGCTTATCTTTTATCCCCACGTGTTTGAAACCGGGCCAACGCAATTAAGGCCACGAGGCTAGTTATGTATTTGATATGTGGAAGGAAAGGCCTTGACATCGTTATATGTGACCATCTAACTTACTACTCTAAAAAAACTCTCATTAAGGTTTTTCGCATCTTAGATGGATGTCGAATTGGTCTTTTCAGCTGATGGTCAAAGGTCTCGCCTTCCTCTCGAGCGTGACTGAGGCACCGCATCCATACTGAGGTTTTTAACGATTAATTGATGGAATGACAAAGGACTGGAGACGTATAATTCACAATATTTTTTACAGAAAATAACGCAACACGTTAATTTAAAAATATAAAACTTTTACAATTAATTAATGTAATTAAGGTGGGAGATAAATATCACCTTAGTATTCAAACTCCCACCAGTCTTATTAGAAGCCGAAAGTGATTTCAGTTTTTTCCCCCCCTCTGGAACACGATTTTTTTTCTGGATTATCCAAGTCTTTGTCCACCCACGGTATTAAATGGTCGAGTAAGTTTACAACCTCCCATAATGCGATTCGCTTTAAAAAAATCAGATCAGCGTATCCATGAAACATTGTTACATTTGAAACATTTATATATTTTCAAATGTAACAAAAATATATAAATGCAAGGATGTTTCAGATTATTTTATCTTTCCATTTTCTGTAGCTGTAGAAAGACTAGCAAGTGCTATTTCAGTGTGTAGGACCACCGATTGGGATCGTTTTATGATTTACTTCAGAGATGGCGCCACATTCTTCGTCCGGAATTATTTGTCATTTCCTGCCTTAATAATCACTCCCTTTGCATTGCTACAAAACATTCCGCGGTGAATCCGCCACCTCTTTCTTTCACCTGCGAGAGGATCCCTTGAAAAGATGCGACAATGTTTCGGAAATGAGTCCATCACGCCAGTAAAGAAAAATAAAATACATCAGGACGCCGCGAACAATGTAGAGGGCGCGCGCTGTTGCTAGGAGCCGCAGTAAACAAACCGTGACGTTGGAAAGTAGGAAAGTAGCCTAGTGTCCAGCCGCCGCTGACAATAGGCAATCACCCGGAAGCGGTTCTACGGTCGGAAAGTGCACGTTTTCAGGGCCATGAGCATCCGGGGAGAAGAGGGGCGTTTACGACGACACAGTTTTTCACCTCGGCACCCTCTTCTCTATGAGCCATCCTGATGGACATTGGCCTGCCCTTCCCTTCGATATCGGGTGATTCGAATTGTTATTCCAGGAAGAGTGTATCGAGTGAGTCGCATTCCCGGCCAGCTGTCTCCAGTATCCCGACGCTCTATCACGTGCAGCTGTCGAATCCCCATCCGCAGCTGCATCGGCCATCGTCTACGAGGAAGAGGAGGTTGAATCCCCCGAGTTCTAGAGAAAGGCTTAGAAAGTTCGCCCACGGCACGTGATGGTGACGATAAAACGATGGCTTGTACCCTATGGTGTGACGCCTACCTGCCCCTGACTGTGATCGTCTACGTCTCGTGCCTTACGGCGTCATTACGGCATGCTAACGGTGAGTAAGGTGAACGGCTGTTCTTGTCTGATTGTGTGACTGACTGGGCTGTACCATTACGAAAAAAAAAAAAACGAACCGGTGTGTTGCAATACAAATGTATGCCGATACTGTATGTTAACATTAATGATCTTCGTGTTATTTATGAAGCAAAGCTGAGACTGTTGTCCTTGTTCTTATTCTTGTCAAATAACGAACGGTCTGATAGACCATAATTTACTTGAAATGCGTTCCTTTTTCTTCATTAGACACGAGTGTTAAGTAAACAGTATTTGGAGAAAAGCTTCGCAGTGTACATTTTTATTTGGGAAGTCAACAAAGATCGAAAAACAGTCTTTGAATAATTACGCAACTATGTACATAAGAAAACTGTTGTAAGTTATGTAATACTCTGCGTTTATCCTTTATAACAAAAATTAATTCAATTCTGGAATATATGATTTAAACTGAATTATTTTCCATGTTTCTTTGACACAATAGTTTCAATGACCGTAGAAAGCATCCACTCAGGATAAATTGACTTTCCTGTAGCAAACGTGTATTCTAAATTAGCGGGTAAATAGCTATGATTCATGCAAGTGGTGACGTTTTTATTATTGATTTCTGTAATACTAAATACTACCACTGATAACGAATAACTGTGTTCGAAATTCGAGATCAAAGAATGAATATTACCGTCGATCACTGATATTTTACTTTTGTTTGAATCGAGCAGAACAGACTTTATAAAATTGTATTTAATGATCTACTCATAAAGCGTCTAGTTTTATTATACAAGGCTTAGAAAGTTCATAAGAAATGCATGTTCATCAATAATAAACCCGAGTATACTTTCCACTT